>NC_091118.1:200687336-200987336 GCF_040183065.1 Periplaneta americana | reverse complement strand
TAAAATTATATTGAAATGGAGAGCGATATTGAAATGATGGACGATAACATGAGGACTCCGAGAAAACTCCTCAGGAACCTTGACTTTGTCCATCACAAATACGATTCTGCTATCGCCGGGATTCGACCTGGGTCCGCTTTACTAACTTGACTGTCAAGGCGGCTCTGAACCTTTTTTATGTTCAAATTTTCCAATTTCGAACCCTGCTCGTATAAAATACAAAACTGTGTCTCACAAAGGCCTCATGGAACAGATTGGTGTGTGACATCCCTGCATTACAACGCTGTTTGGAATGACGAAATCCGTGACCAATCGTCAATGACTAGAAGGTCATCCCGTCTCCCGCATGCATCTTTTGTTAGGGCCGTAACAATTTCTGTATGGTCTCTCTTATGTTTACGCACCTTCCAGATACAATAATGTTCAGTCAGTTTTGCTTGGGTAGGACAAGGACCTTTTCTAGAGTCTAGGCTACTATTTCTTTCTTATTTATTAAACCAGCGTTTCTCAAACTATGGTCCGCGGACCGCCTGTGGTCCTCGAGGTCTGCCCTTGTGGTCCTTCAAAAAGAGCAGAAGAAAAAATTGAAATTCAAACGAATTGCGTATGACACTATAGTTGAAAATCTCTGAGTTTGAAAATGACACATGTCAATTGCCTTTCACTTTTTCTCCCAGTACCTACTGACATTTTATTAAATTTATTACCCTACTCGTCTACCGACTACCCACTCTACTCTCAGCAACAAAAGAGGGATTTAAAGCACTATGAACGTGGTGTTCCTCGCCATCTTTTCCCTGTACATCAGTTGATGACATGTGGCTAAGTACTTTGGCATATCTTTCAGATGTATTCTCAAAACTAATCGAACTAAATGTCTGTCTACAAGGTAATTCTTTGATTGTTCTCGATGCGCATGAGAAAATATAGGGGTTCGAGAGAAAACTTGGTTTGTGGGACAGTTGCGTGAAACAGAGGATTTGTCCACCATTTCCAGCCCTAGAATCTTTTTTGGTTGAAAATTATTTCGTTATTGGAAAAGAATTATGCAGTGACATACTATTTCGCATTTTGAAACTCTGAGGTCACAATTTGAAACTTATTTTCCAAGTAAATATGATGAATTTTCATGAGTTCGTGATCCCTTTCATTGTGATATTGAAACTAACAAACTTTCATTGAGTGAAAGAGAACAGTTAATTGAACTCTCGAATGACACTGGACTTAAAACGAAATTCCAAGCGGAAGGTACAACGCAGAATTGCATGAATTGTGTTCTTCACCTGACATAATTAGGAACATAAAATCAAGACGTTTGAAATGAGCAGGGCATGTAGCATGTATGGGCGAATCCAGAAATGCATATAGAGTGTTAGTTGGGAGGCCGGAGGGGAAAAGACCTTTCGGGAGGCCGAGACGTGGATGGGAAGATAATATAGAGACTGGATTAATCTTGCTCAGGATATGGACCTAAGGTGGGCTTATGTGAGGACGGCAATGAATCTCCGGGTTCTCTAAAAACCATATGTAATTACTGTAATAATTTTTTATATTATATTCCATTCTGTTCTTCTGTATTGCATTGTATTTTACTTTTATCCTTCTCTATCCCTTGACAGTATTATCTTCAAAGTTAAAAATAAAACGAATAATTCCATCCTCAGTAATTCGGTTCAGGATTAAAAATAGACACAGGAATGTTCTAATGCTACGTTATCGAGTTGTATGACTGGAATCTTGGGTGTGAGGGAATTGTGTATACGTTTTATGCTGTTGGAAGTCTCATATGTTACAAATTGTTTTCTCTTATCTTTACAGGTAAGTTTCCAAGCAATGATGACATCTAGTAGGGCACACTTGTAATTGGAGCAAGGTATAGTGACAAATTGTTTTGTACTCGCGACGAGCCCGACTCTGCTTTGTGGAAATAGGTGTTCCATTGATTCAATTTGATAGTGCATGTGGGTTGCATGGAACAGGGAAATCCAGTTCCATTGTTGACAAATCTAAAACTAGCGTTCATTATATACTTGCATTTATTTTTTAACGTAATTATTATTTAATAGAATTCAGTTTCATTGTTGAAAAATAAAAAACTAGCGTTCATTATACTTGAATTTATTTTTTAACGTAATTATTATTTAATAGAATTCAGTTCCATTGTTGACAAATCAAAAACTAGAGTTCATTATACTTGCATTTATTTTTTAACGTAATTATTATTTAATAGAATCCAGTTCCTTTGTTGACAAATCAAAAACTAGCGTTCGTTATACTTGCATTTATTTTTTAACGTAATTATTATTTAATAGAATCCAGTTCCTTTGTTGACAAATCAAAAACTAGCATTCATTATACTTGCATTTATTTTTTAACGTAATTATTATTTAATAGAATCCAGTTCCATTGTTGACAAATCAAAAACCAGCGTTCATTATAATTGCATTTATTTTTTAACGTAATTATTATTTCATAGAATCCAGTTTCATTGTTGACAAATAAAAAACTAGCGTTCATTATACTTACATTTATTTTTAACGTAATTATTATTTAATAGAATCCAGTTCCATTGTTGACAAATCAAAAACTAGCGTTCATTATACTTGCATTTATTTTTTAACGTGATTATTATTTAATAGAATCCAGTTCCATTGTTGACAACTCAAAAACTAGCGTTCATTATACTTGCATTTATTTTTTAACGTAATTATTATTTAATAGAATCCAGTTCCATTGTTGACAAATAAAAAACTAGCGTTCATTATACTTACATTTATTTTTAAAGTAATTATTATGTAATAGAATCCAGTTCCATTGTTGACAAATCAAAAACCAGCGTTCATTATACTTGCATTTATTTTTTAACGTGATTATTATTTAATAGAATCCAGTTCCATTGTTGACAACTCAAAAACTAGCGTTCATTATACTTGCATTTATTTTTTAACGTAATTATTATTTAATAGAATCCAGTTCCTTTGTTGACAAATCAAAAACTAGCGTTCGTTATACTTGCATTTATTTTTTAACGTAATTATTATTTAATAGAATCCAGTTCCTTCGTTGACAAATCAAAAACTAGCATTCATTATACTTGCATTTATTTTTTAACGTAATTATTAATTAATAGAATCCAGTTCCATTGTTGACAAATCAAAAACTAGCGTTCATTATAATTGCATTTATTTTTTAACGTAATTATTATTTCATAGAATCCAGTTTCATTGTTGACAACTCAAAAACTAGCGTTCATTATACTTGCATTTATTTTTTAACGTAATTATTATTTAATAGAATCCAGTTCCATTGTTGACAAATCAAAAACTAGCGTTCATTATACTTACATTTATTTTTAAAGTAATTATTATTTAATAGAATCCAGTTTCATTGTTGACAAATCAAAAACCAGCGTTCATTATACTTGCATTTATTTTTTAACGTGATTATTATTTAATAGAATCCAGTTCCATTGTTGACAACTCAAAAACTAGCGTTCATTATACTTGCATTTATTTTTTAACGTAATTATTATTTAATAGAATCCAGTTCCATTGTTGACAAATCAAAAACTAGCGTTCATTATACTTACATTTATTTTTAAAGTAATTATTATTTAATAGAATCCAGTTCCATTGTTGACAAATCAAAAACTAGCGTTCATTATATACTTGCATTTATTTTTAACGTAATTTTTTTGTGAGGTTGAATTCATTCCTGAACATTATTGTTCTCGTTGACAAACCAATCAAGAATTGGTTATCATTTCGGATGAGAGGTTGAATTCGTTCCCGAACATCAGTGTTAAATCTTATTTAACCCGTCTTAGCCCAAACTCATTACAGATGTACAAATTGTTTATAAATGATTAAATAATGTTTATTATAGCTATAGAAGTATTGTTTATTGAGAAATCATGGAAAATCATATTTACAAACGAACTGTAGGGGTGTCACCTGTAGGTGACATTGGGCAATAAATCTTATTGTCACATTTAATGACTGCAATATCATATTTTATTCAGTGGAGAATATTTAAGTTAGCATATATGTGATAATACTACTGGATGGGACTGAATCGATGGCTGGATGTCTGTATGGAGCTTTCCCATAAAGACCACAACATACTTGCACGATATTTCGCCGGAATTCTCAATGTGTCAAGTCTTTTTGTATTGCATCTCTTCTTGATACTAACCACGCATTATGACAGTCTGCATCGAGATCAAATGCAAAATTGTGTACCACCATTTCGTTAAATGAAAGCTCACTTTCAAAGAATGAACATTTTCGTCAAATCTATCTACTCCTTCCATGTATTTGATGTACTATTCAATAACCGAAGGGCAATCCACTTGAATTTTGCTTCGTTTCCCTGCAATAGCACTGACTCGATCTGCTTTCGAAATTGGAGTTACATTGTGTCAGTTTGAAGCAAGAGTGACAATATTATCATCATGCCATCGAACAACAGCATCACCCTGTGTCACAGCGAAAGATACTGCACCACGATTGCGCTTTTTCATGTGCTTAGCGAGGTAGCCAAGCTGCTGACCATAGTTTATATCCAAAACGCATGAATATGAATATGCTGATTGTCACTGTCTTCAATAACAGGGAACCATTGTTCATGAATAGATTTGTGACTCCACCATATCTTTTCAAACTGTTGGCCAAAATTGCCATTTAGAATCTCGAAGTATCTTCGGACTTTCCCAAATTCATCATTAGGAGGAAGATTGAGATTGTCCGAAAGATGTAAATATTGGTGGATTTCTGTAAACCTACTTCTCCTCATGGTATTGGATACAAGTTCATTGTGTACATCTGATTTTGTTTCGCAAAACATTGTCATGCTTTGGGGAGACATGTAGCCCGTCAGTAAGAGAATGGCAATGTAAACTTTTTATATCATTTTTGTCCAATTCAGTAGAATGATTCCTTTGGAGGGCAACAATTTTGACATTTTACACATGACAGCGAGTATTTCTTCACTGAACAGGAGCTGGAAGCATTAGACAGGAGTAAGTTTTGATTCATTATAATCTGTAAATGTTTCATCTAAGTCGCCTCTTCCAGATTTACAAGTAAAGATTTCTTCTTTGTCAGACCACTCTTTATTACGAAAAGAAATATTAGAAGTAGATTAATTTTTTTTCTCTGCTGAAGTCTAATACTAGAAATAGATTGTCTTTCATCGCGAGAAATGTTCTGTGTTCTTTCGTAGATAATAATTATTTCTTCTATGTATATTCGTATCTGAATTCGGTAGTTTGCTCTTGTCTGTTGAAACTTCAGTGTTATTTCCTCAATATAAGAATTGGACATTGTTATCTAGTCAATTGTTGGTAGTTTCGGGTTACTTCCTTCATCATTATCTATTAGTACGTCATTGGCAGAAGTAACGTTGTCTTCAAATGTAGGTCTGAGTATTCTTCCTGGAAGATGGTTGATGTCACTGGTTGTTTCGTCACCACTTTCCTCATCGATAACTGGTCCATCAGCCGGTGAAAATATGGTAATATCAATAACAGACGAAGCTCCGACTGTATCTTCGTCCATCATCTCCAGTATTTCATACACAGACTATAGAAGAAAAATAAGTAACATAACTATACTAACATAATGAGATCGGACGTTTAATGTATCTGACCAATGTCACCTGGAGGTGACATGTCACTTTGTAGTCCCTATATACACCATATGCACCATTTTTTCTTGTTTTTGAAAATTGCATATACAATATTAATAGTTTAGTAATGTATATATGGAAACAAAAATAAAACTACTTAACTCTTAGTACTATTTTCACAAGCCATTATGTGAAGTGCGCACAAAGTTGAGATTCTTCTGCATCCACGTTGATGTTTTCTTCTCTACTGCTGCAGATTTACGAGCTAGTTGCCAAAAATGGTTGAAATTCAGTTACCAAATGTCTATTAAGGCATTGTCGGCGGCGATTTATGTTTAAATATATTTACTGCTAATTTTGGACAGCTTGTTAGGGAGCGTCACCTGTAGGTGACATTGGGACATCAAGAGTTAATATAAAGCTGAAAGGAGGGAATTCAGTTTCATTTTTGTTGTGATTGAATTCATTTCTGAACGGCAGTATTGTTTTTGAATCAAAGTGAGCGAAGTAAAAAATTGGCTGGAATGGAAAGAGAAAATTCAGTTTCATTCTTATAAAATGAATCAAGAATTGGCTTTTAATTTTTATGTGAGATTGATTAATTAATTCCTGAACATTATTGTTATTATGTTATTTCGGTAATCTAGTAGTATCCTAATATTGTCTGGTTCCATCAACACTTCTGTATTGCATACTTTAAGTTTCCTAGATGTTTAATAGGCACCTTGTGTCTTTACGTTTAATCTTAATTTTTCTTGTGAATGTCATAACAAATCTTAAGATATTTTGTTTTCGGATTTTCTCTTTTTATATGATTATGTCTCGTGATCAGAATATTGTACGAAATGGATATATAAAAATTGGAGATTTATCCTTCGAAGAGGTGGAAAAATTCAAATATCTTGGAGCAACAGTAACAAATATAAACGACACTCGGGAGGAAATTAAACGCAGAATAAATATGGGAAATGCGTGTTATTATTCGGTTGAGGAACTCTTATCATCCAGTTTGCTGTCCAAAAATCTGAAAGTTAGAATTTATAAAACAGTTATATTACCGGTTCTTCTGTATGGTTGTGAAACTTGGACTCTCACTCTGAGAGAGGAACATAGGTTAAAGGTGTTTGAGAATAAGGTTCTTAGGAAAATATCTGGGGCTAAGCGGGATGAAGTTACAGGAGAATGGAGAGTTACACAACACAGAACTGCACGCATTGTATTCTTCACCTAACATAATTAGGAACATTAAATCCAGATTTTTGAGACGGGCAGGGCATGTAGCACGTATGGGCGAATCCAGAAATACATATAGAGTGTTAGTTGGGAGGCCGGAGGGAAAAAGACCTTTAGGGAGGCCGAGACGTAGATGGGAGGATAATATTAAAATGGATTTGAGGGAGGTGGGGAGTGATGATAGAGACTGGATTAATCTTGCTCAGGATAGGGACCGATGGCGGGCTTTTGTGAGGGCGGCAATGAACCTGCGGGTTCCTTAAAAGCCATTTGTAAGTAAGTAAGTAAGTAATATAAAATTCCCTTCTTCATTTTGAACTTGTGGAGTTTTCAATTTTACATATTACTATTATCTACTTTATTTTGATGAAACATTTTTACAAAGTCAATCTCTTAAAAACATTTTTTTTATTAGTGTAATATTCCGTATAACCCGAAATTACACGAACTTCAAAAACTATTCGCGCTTTAGGCATCAAGATCTGAGTCATACATGATTGTACCGAAGAAACTTCCAGATTCCACTAGAAATCTGGTTTAGGTTACCGGTACCCTAGAATGTTGTTTTAGCACAGAAAAAATAACTGCTCTGGAATATTTCATGTCTCGCAACTGGGCCCGTCTTAATAAAACTTGTTGTACATTCTTGAATATTTTATCGCACTTCCGATCTGTGAACCCAAGTCCATCTGACAAGGAGTAAAAGAATTCGGCCGGGAATCGTTAGATAAAGGCAAACGACCTTCTAGAAAGTGATGATAAAAATAAAGAATATAATAATAAAAATATAAAGCAAGCTCTTTTTCTCCCTTTTGTCTCGCCTTCCCTGTCTTGTTCTCTCCCTCTCTCATCCGTATCGCAGGTCGGTTTCGTGCTCTTTGATGTTTTAAGCATTGCACTAAATATGTCTAGTCTAGCAAGCAAGGCAGGATAGAACTAACTCTCTGGTATATAATGCATGGTAACACGCGCGTACCATGCTTCATAATTTAGCCAGCAGGTGTCCCTAGTGATGAGTTGTTCCACAATCATTCGAGATCACCGAGAAGAAAACCTGATGTCCGCTGCTCGCCGGCATGTACCCCCGATATAAATATCGACATTTAGTACAACCACCGTCGAAAAACTGTAAACGTTAGCCTCCACTCAGTACGTAACGAAATTTAGCAAAACGTTTACACACCAAAATTTCCATTTTCCCACACATTTCTCACCATCTGTTGTTCCTCATATCTCCTATCTCCTCTTTTGTATTTCTCATTCTTTCTTTCCTAATCATAGCCTTTTCCTTTCTTTCCTGGTACTTCTTATTGTCTCTTTTTTCGGCTGTACAGGAATTAGTTCCCAAATCTATGAATTAGTTCCCAGTTTATCCTAGAGCTATACTAGTGTTGTATGTGTGTATGTATTTATTCACACTGCAAATGGGTATATACCCGGTGGCAGTGGTAACTAATTACACTTAATAATAAACACAGCTAATAAAAACAATAATAATAATAATAAAATAATAATAATAATAATAATAATAATAATAATAATAATAATAAGGAGCATTTTAAATTAAAATGAAGCATGGTCACTTAAAATAACATATAAAGTAAATCTAATTTGCATCTTAACCCTAAGCTCGAACTAAGACCCACGAGTCTGACAGGTTCATATCTGCACAAGTACCTTTCGGCACTACACTTATTTCGCTGTCAACTCACTCACTGCACTGATTCTACCTGATTTCACTAACACTTCTAACCATTTCACTGTTCGAATACTTTGCACAGCCACTTCACTGACACCAACACACTTCACTTACACAATAGACTTCACTGACACTACACATTTCACTGACACAACACACTTCCTCACTGATAGAACACTTCAAATAACAAGATATCAATTACACCCTTTAAGTAGTGTGTAGCCTATAATATACTACCGTCTATTAGTAAAGTCCTTGGTTCCAGGTTGATTTCTCCTGTGTATTGCAATTGGTTCCCGCGCTAGATCAAGACAGAAACATTTCCCTTCCCATTTTATACAGACTTAGGACTGTCAACTACTGTCTACAGTAGTAGGTAGGTTAAAAATGTTTTATGCTTGGCGGACACGCTGCGTCGAATAATTTCACAATTTTATTTCTGTACTGGTAAAAATTTGAAACAAACGTGTCGCAGGAATGCATAGCTACTTACACTGCCATCAGAAAGCTTTTCCATCTAATCTTTCACAAAAGTTTCCTTTTGTTGCATTATCTTAGGCCTACATTTACTTTTACTCCCAAGCTTAATGTAAGTATCGCACTGAACCTCCTTCAGAGCATCTGCAAGTGCAAATATATTTGGGTGTGGAGCACAAAAGTGCGCATTAAGTTTACTGTGAAAAGATTCACAACAGTTGGTTGTTCGCTCTAAGGAAGAAGTAAACTCAGCCCATATTGGAGGTGGATGCTCACTTGTTAGTGTAATGTAAGTATGGAGGAAGTAATCAAAGAACTGGTCCAATCGATCATCTATAGGTTTGACAGCTATTAAGTCATTAACAAAACAATCTTCAACTTCTTGAGGAGCCAATAAAGGCAGTCCGAATATAGGTTTTAGAAGCTGACCAATTTCAGATTCCTTATTTTTAAATTCAGCACTCAAACCTAAGGATTGAATTTTCCTCCACCAAGATTGTGCAAGATGGAACCTACAACCTTTCAGTTTGGCATTAGGGAATACGTTTGAAATTCCATTTTGGATAATGTTTTCTGAAAACTAATCACTAAGAGTTTTTTCCCCTTTTCATTGAGCATAGTAGTAAAATCCATAATAGGCAATAACAACTACTCTGCTACATGATCGATTAACATCCATGTCTCACACAGCCTGCTACAAAATCACAGCCTTGGATATTTGAACATGGGGAACCAACTCACGTTGTTGATATTTGAACATGGGGAACAAACTCACGTTGTTGATATTTGAACATGGGGAACCAACTCACGTTGTTGATATTTGAACATAGGGAACCAACTCACGTTGTTGATATTTGAACATGGGGAACCAACTCACGTTGTTGATATTTGAACATGGGGAACAAACTCACGTTGTTGATATTTGAACATGGGGAACCAACTCACGTTGTTGATATTTGAACATGGGGAACCAACTCACGTTGATGATATTTTGTTTGGGAAGCAACTGCAGAACAGCGCTTTTTTCTACTTCTACTCCTCCTTCCACTATTGCAATATTTTATATCTTCTCTTCCTCTCCTATTCTTCTCTCTCTACTTTGTTTTCTTCTGATTATCTCCATCTCCCTCCTCTTGACGTTCTTCTCCACTGTATCTAGTCCTGTCTTCTTCATTTCTTTTCCTTCCTTATCGAGCTCGTCATTTTTGTCCTCCTCATCCGCCTTTACATCTCGCTGTCCTCCTTATCTAATTTTTTTGAATTACCTCCACATCTGCCTCTTATTTTCGTTTATCTCATCATCCGGCACTTCTTTTTGGTTCCCTCCTCATTCACCACTTTTTATCGATTACCTTCTCATCCTCCTGTTTTCGTTTTGCTCCTTAAACGTTTCCCCTTTTTGTTTTCCTCCTCACCTTCCAACTCTTTTCAGTTACTTCTTCATCCATCTTCTATTTTCGTTTCCTCCTTACCCTTTTTTGTTTTCCTCCTCAACCACCACATCTTTCTGATTACTTCCTCATTCGTCGCCTAATTACGTTGTTCTCCTTACCATCTCCTCTTTTTGGTCTCCTTCTCACCCGCCACCTCTTCGAGATTAGCCTACTTTCTCAGCTGCCTTTTTCATGTCTTTATCCGTTTTCTCTTTTCGGTTTCCCCTTAATTTTCCAACTCATTTCGATTATTTCTTCATCCATCTTCTATTTTCGTTGTCCTCCTTACTCGTCTTCTCTTTTTATTATTATCCTCATCTGCCACATCTTTACCATTATCTCCTTATTCATCGCCTATTTTTGTTGTTTTACTTATCCTCTTTCCTTTTAGTTGCTCATCTTACTTGTCTCCCCATCTCGATTTCCTCCTTATTCTCCAATTCTTTTCGATTACCTCCTTATCTGCATTCTTTTTTGCTGTTCCCTAAGTCTTGTCTTTTCTATTTCCTTCTCACTCGCTACTTCTTTTCGATTACCTCTATCCACCTCCTCTTTTCATTATCCTACATATCTACCGCCTCTTTTTGATTCCCTCTTCTTCCACCACTTCTCTTGGATTACCTCCTTATCCACATTCTTTTTTCGTTGTCCCCTTATCAATCTCGTCTTTTCGTTTTCCTCCTCATCCGCTACTTTTTTCGATTACCTCCATCTACCTCGTATTTTCGTTTTCCTCCTCACCTGCTATTTATTTCGATTACCTCCATCTACCTCCTATTTACGTTGTCCACCATATCCACCTTTTCTTTTTGATTCTCTCCTCTTCCGCCACCTATTTCGATTACTTCCTTATCTATCCCCTCTTTTCGTTTTCTTCTTCCTTCTCTTCTATCTCTTCTTTTCCTTGTCCTCCTCAATTGCCTCCTCTTTTTGTTGTCCTCATCCGCATTCTGTTTTATTGATTTCCTTACCCGCTTTTTTCTCTTTTCGTTTTTCTCATCAAACGCATTCTCCTTCGGTTATTTTCCTTATCCTTCTCGCTTCTCGTTCTTCCCTTCCCTTATATTCCTCTACTTTGCTTTCTTTTGATTCTACTCTTTTCCATTTTATTTCATCTTTTCTTGCCTTTTTTTTTGTATCGGTGCAGGTTGGTGATGGTTTACTTATTTGAAAGGTGTGAGACGAGAATATATGCTCACAAGTTCCATTTCTGAAATGCTTATTGTTTATGTCGTCGGGTATCGAACCCAACTCAGACATATTCACAAGTTGTCTTCTTTGGTCTAGCTGTTGGAACCGAGGTTTGCGGGTTCAAACCCGGCCGAGTGCGATGGATTTTAAAGGGCGATGAAAGCCTTAGCATGGGTTCCTCAAAAAACTGTGCGTTCTGTGTCGTAGATTTACGAAACGTAAAAGGACCCTATTTCTGGGAGAGGACCCCAAGCAGAATTTGTTGGCCATTTCTCGTCCGTGTTGAATTTCGGCGTTGAATAACTTCTGCAGTCGAAAGCGTCCTTAAATAAAATACTACTACTACTATTACTACTACTACTACTGTTGCTATTGCTGTTACTACTACTGCTACTACTTCTACTACATATCGAATATATATGCACAAAACTATCAAGAGTTATATATTTATTAAAGAAATTAGTGACTTGTGTTTCTCAAAATTATTTAAGATGTGCCTACTTTTCTTTCTTTAAGTCGATAATTAGGTATGCCTTAATTTTCTGGAGAAATGGTAGCAAAATTAGGAGCGTCTTGATTTTGCAAAAGAAAGCCATTAGAATTCTATATCAATCAAACTATCTTGAACATTGTCGACCTCTTTTCAAACAATCACAGATATTAACTGTCATAAATTTATATATATACGACCTAGTCCTTTACGCTCGACAAAATATAGACAATTACTCATTAATAGCCAATATACATGATCAGGAAATTAGAAATAGTGAACAGATTAATATTCCATACTGTAGATTACATAAAACTAGTACAAATCTTTCTATAATAATAATAATAATAATAATAATAATGATTTATTTTAGCTGGCAGAGTTAAGGCCGTAAGGCCTTCTCTTCCACACAACCAGCAAAAAGTGTATATACATATGCATGAACTTACAAAGAATTCAACAATTTGATTTAGATGAGAGTTACATGTATACAAGAGTTATTTACGAATTAAACAACAAAATACTATGAACTATTAATTAAACACTGAAATAAACTGGGTAGCAGAATTAAACTAAAATACATAGAATGTTAATATATTTCAAATTATATTAGATAATAGAAAGAGATTATTATGAGACAATTTTGAAAATGCAGCACAATCAGGATGATGTCTAAAGAAAAAAAGCAACAGTGTAGTCAGTAATATTTTAAATCAGTATGATTGGAGTGAAATGCTAATAAGGTTATCTTTTAAGCTGTTCTTAAAGGTGTTTGTTGTCTTGCAGCCCCTAATACTTTGTGACAAGGAATTCCATTGACGCGAGGTGGATATTGTAAAAGATGAGGAATAACAAGATGTTCTATGAAGAGGTATATTTAGCGTGCCACAGATAAGTGATCTGGTATTTACGTCGTGGTTAGAGTATAGATAAGAGAAACGAGACGAAAGGTAATTTGGTGTTGAGGTGTGCAGAATTCGAAAGAGTAAAGACAAAGAGTGTAAAGTTCTGCGTTCTTTAAGTCGGAGCCACGAGAGACTTGCGAAGGATGGTGATATGTGATCATATCGTCGGATGTTGCACACGTATCTGATGCACATATTCTGAGCTCGCTGTAACTTGACTGACAGTTCAGAACTTAGATCACTTAACAAAACGTCACAATAATCGAAGTGCGGCATTACTAGGGTTTGTACTAGGGTAAGTTTTAGTTGCTGGGGCAAGAAGTTTCTCAAGCGACTCAAAGAGTGAAAGGAGGAACAGATTTTCTTTATCGTTTCTTTAACTTGAAAATTCCAACTTAGATTATTATCAAAAAAGAAGCCAAGATTTTTTACGACAGATGAATAAGGAATTAGCGTGTTGTTAAGGGTAACAACTGAAAGATTACTGTCATTAAGGGAGTTAACTACACGCTTATGTCCAATAATTATGGCTTGAGTCTTACTTGGGTTAAGTGCGAGTCCGAAATTGGCCGCCCAAGTGGAGACAGTGGCTAGGTCACAATTTAACTTGTCAATCGATTCATTGATCGTATTGGGTCTGGAATGTATGTAAAGTTGTAGGTCGTCGGCATAGAGGTGATATCGGCAATACTGTAAGTTCTTTGATACGTCATTAATGTAGATAGAGAAAAGTAGTGGTCCTAATACGGAGCCCTGCGGCACTCCCGCCTTTGTGTATCGCCATTGGGAGAATTGATTATCAAGTGAAACACACTGTTGGCGGTCCCGTAGGTAGGAGTCCATCCAGCTCAAGGTATTGTCTGATAGGTGCAAAGTTTTCATCTTTGCAAGAAGCAAGTCGATATCAACAGAACCAAAGGCATTGCTGAAATCGAGAAGAGTTAGTGCCGTTACTTCACCCCTATCCATAGCTTCACGGATGTCCTCGGTCACTTTAAGTAGGGCTGTAGTAGTGCTGTGTCCATGCCTAAAACCCGATTGATAGTCATCGAGGAGTTTGTGTTCGTCGAGATAGTTCGTAAGTCAAGTTTCTGTCAAGGGGATGAAATTATATAAGCTTCCCAGTCAATATTATAAGTTACCAACCAATAGTTTCAAAGCTAGATTTTATAATTGGCTTTTAATTAATCCTTTCTACTCTGTAGATGAGTTTCTTAACATAAATTCATACGAAATTGTTTTTTAATAAATAAAGTTATTTAGATTAGTTACAATTATTATTCTGTTGCTGAGTTTTTCAACACAAATTTGTATGAAATTGTATTTTAATAAATAAGTTTAATTGCAATTTAGTTAGTTTTCTTAAATTTAAAAGTTTTAAATTATTTCATGTTTTCATTGTATTACTTAAATTTTACTGTTTCTATTATTAGTGTTTTTAAAAATGTATTTATGTTGTTTCAATGTATTCTGACGAAGCCTAAAACTGTATGTCTAATGGCTAAATAAATTGAATTGAATTGAACTACTATTACTGCTGCTACTACTACTGTTACTACTATTCCTGCTTCTACTACTGCTACTATTGCCACTAGTGCTACTACTACTATTACTATTTCTACTGATACTACTACTGATATTACTCCTACTATCATTATTACTACTGGTACTACTACTGCTACTTCTGATACTATTACTCCTACTGTTGCTCCTATTACTACTACTGCTATTACTACTACTGTTACTACTATTCCTGCTTCTACTACTGCTACTATTGCCACTAGTGCTACTACTACTATTACTATTTCTACTGATACTACTACTGATATTACTCCTACTATCATTATTACTACTGGTACTACTACTGCTACTTCTGATACTATTACTCCTACTGCTGCTCCTATTACTACTACTGTTACTGCTGCTGCTACTACTACTGTTACTACTATTCCTGCTTCTACTACTGCTACTATTGCCACTAGTGCTACTACTACTATTACTATTTCTACTGATACTACTACTGATATTACTCCTACTATCATTATTACTACTGGTACTACTACTGCTATTTCTGATACTATTACTCCTACTGTTGCTCCTATTACTACTGCTGCTATTACTACTACTGTTACTGCTGCTGCTACTACTATTACTGCTAATACTATTACTATTGCTACTACTACGTAAATATTCAACGTTTTATCGGGTATTTTAGGAGCAATAGAGTGGAAATTAAAAGTTCATAATCTTCAAATAAGTAAAGCATTACTGGCGGACATCGTAAATTTAAGGCCTTCAGTGCAGAAATTATTTATGAATTCATCAGTGAATTTCAACTGCTGTAGAATGTCAACAAGAGTAAAAGAACGATGGTTGCATTCCAAGGTGTTCAGGAGCCACTACATACCATTTGAAATTGTATAGTAGCCCGTAAGTCGACGACCACAAAATATAGGGGCATCCCCGTCATAAATCATGTCTCCGATAATCAAAAATAAATCAGATATGCTGAAATATAGGCTACTGTTTTCTTAGAACGAAGTTAGAAAAACTTATTAAGTTTATAAGGCAATAAAATTTTGTCGGATGGGAAAATGGTTGTACCATATCCCACTCAGACCGACCTTTGGCACACCCCTGAAAGGAAAATGACGAAACATGAAGTTACAAAATATAATTATTTAATTACCGTAGAATGTAGGGCTACAGCATATCAACGAGTTGATCTTATTTTACTTATCATTCAATACATAACGAAAATCTTTCTCTAGAGTTCCTCCTTGAAGCTGTACATTGTGATATAACATAGAAATGCACAGATTTTGAATTATTTTGTAGTCCTTCTATTATGAGATTGCAAAAAACAATGTACTGTACTTGTTAGGGATACCCGGCAAGTAGGAAACATCACCTTGTTTCGGGAATGTAGTGTTGCCTGTAATGTTTTATTTTTCTTTAGGTTTACAAATGAAGAGTATATGTATATGATAAGAGAAGTAATTAATGAAGGGCATGGAATATATTTCTCTTCATATGATGCAATAATCCCAGTTTACAACAAATTTTTTACTATGGTTCACTCAAAGTTCTTGGGCGTCTATTATCACTTCAATATTGCTGAACTCACGATTGTAAATCAAACAAGTGTGCAGCTATTCTCGATGCCGAGATATTACTGAGAGAGGCCGCACGGTACGACTGATTTAATATGCAACTTCGGTACCTCAAGCACGTAATTAGGCGTGGTTACACAAGTTACATAGGTTCATGTCCTAACTACTGATAACATTAACATTTGACTTTGGCTCAATGTTGTTTTTCTTGTACTTGTACTTTGTTATTTAACTACTGGGTTATTTAGCGTCAATGGAATTGATGACAGTGAGATGGTGTTTGGCGAGATGAGGCCGAGGATTCGCTGTAAATTACCTGACATTCGCCTCACGGTTAGAGAAAACCTCGGGAAAAAACCAACTAATCCATCAGCCCAAGCGGGAATTGAAGCCACGCTCGAGAGCAACTCCGGATCAGCAGGAAAACGCGCTACCGCCTGAGCTACGTCTGTGGTTCTCAATGTTGTTACAGTAAGCATTTGATTTTTTTCGACATGCATTGCGGAAGAAGTGCCCATATTCAGTGCGGGGAAAGACTTATTCTAAACGAAAAAGTGAATATTGGAACTTATTTAATTTTGGAACATACAGTAGCAGATTTTACGTTTCTTGGATATTCACAGCATGGGCACTTGAGTGAGTTAGTATCTCAGATACTTGGACTTTGCTGTTCATAGGGACTATGCACTTAGGTTCTGGTGGCTTCTAAATTGACGAATTTGCAACTCGTACCGGCTGACAAAGCTGATGTTCGCTAATTTCGCTGAATAAACATGTTGCGAACAGGCAATCTAGACTAGTCTCCTCCGTGTGTTCCCAGCCGACAATAAGGGAATACTAAGAGTTGATAAAATGGACATCGCAAGAAATTATGTTGATCTCTAATAGGCCTATTCCAAAATGAATTACACTAAAAATTGTAACAAATAAATTACCATATTTTTCTTGACAAAAAGTAAGAATAAAATACGAACAATAAAAGGAAGACTTTAATCCCCATAGTTGTCTCATTAAAATTAAAAATAATATAAATAATTATTAAACTATTTTTTTCTGCCGATCTTTTACCACATGGCAGTGTTTTACCGTCGTATCCAAGCTTTGCTACTCCGTCGGACAGGTGGTAGGTCTGTCTCGAGAAATTAGTAAAATTACAACCTTATTATTTTTTTTAATTCTTTATGTATATTTTTCATTGCTAGCATCTGAGTTGAAGGTGATAATGCCAACAAAATGGTCCAGCGCCAAAAGTTACCCAGCGTTTCCTCTTAATGGGTTGAAGGAAAACCACGGAAAGAAACCTTAATCGGGATCTGAACCCAGGCCTACTCATTTCATGGTCAGACGTGCTAACTGTTACTCCACAGCGATGAACACCCCAAACACAAATACGTAGTCTTTTATACTCATTTCTTTTTTAAGAAAAGTACTTGCGAGTTTCTTTATTTCTTGGCTGGTAATATAAGTATGTGTCCATTTTTATAATTGTTTTTTTGAAAGATGGGACATGACAGTTAAGCGGCCGAGCTTGGAACTACAGTGCCATGTTGCCAATATGGACTACCACGCTACTAGCTGATGGAAGCTAGCAATTGTCGTTAAGATGGCTAATATTAAAACATTCATTGACAATTGACGCGAAGGTAAGAAAACAATACAAAAATCGACAGAAATGTCGCCAAGAGAGCTATTAAGAACTCGCCACGTGGGAACGGTAAGTTTGGCAACTCAGCCGTTGTTACCGTAGCAACAGGCCTACCACGTTATGTGACATTCAGTTGTTTTTCCGATCGCAACGCTCCTGTCATGTCCCATGTTAAAAAAAAAAAGTATAGTTCTGTGGCCGGGAGGAAAAAGGTCTTAAGTCAATTTTTTGTGAAAATGAGATTTTTATATATTCTGAAAGCAGAAAGAGTTCTCTACAATCTGGTAAAACGGCTAAACACACACAGAATAAAGGACTTAAGAATATTTAATAATTTATTTCTTACAAACCATCACATGTTTTCTTTCTATGCTTCCCTATTAAAAAGGTCTAACTTGTATTTTAGCCATTTTATCACATACTGATGTCCTTTCCTTTTAAAACTTTAAGCACCAGGGTAAACAGACCTGTAATTGTTTAAGACACATTTTGCATTCCTAATAATTTACATTTCCCATTTATTTTGATATGAAAAAAGTCTTATGTTTAAATAGTCCCATCTACTCAGGTTGGGTTCTAGTCTTAAAAGGGCTTAAGTGCGGCTACTTTTGGAAATAATCAAGAAAATTGTTAAGTGAGCAACATTATCTATTTTAGAAGAAATATGTACGTATGTATTTATTCACACTGCAGTGCGTATATACCCGGTGGCAGTGGTAACTAATTACACTCAATAATGACAATAATAAACTTATTAATTAAAAATACAATTAATAATAATACTAATAATTAATACTAACAATAATTAATTAATAATAATAATAATAATAATAATAATAACAACAACAGGGAATATACTAAATTAAATGAAACGATCACTTAAAATAACATTTGAAATAAATCTAATTTGTATCTTAAAACTAAGATCGAACTAAAACCCACGAGTATATGTTCATATCTGCACAAGTACCTTTCAACATTACACTCATTTCGCTGTCAACTCACTCACTGCACTGGAACTACGACACATTTCACTGATTCTATCCTGATTTCACTAACACTTCAAAAACATTTCACTGTTCAAATACTATGCACTGCCACTATAAACTATAAAGCTTCACTGACAGGAACACGTTTCACTTACACAGCACACTTCACTGACACGACATACTTCTTCACTGATACAACACACTTCACTGACACAACATAATTCTTCACTGATACAACACTTCAATAACATATCATTTACACCCTTTAAATACTGTGTATAATTACCGTCTATTAATAAGGTCCTTAAGCCTATTTTTAAATACGTTTTTGGTTGTTGGTAAAGCCTTTAGTAAGTCTGCAGGTAAAGCATTCCAGTCCCTGATAGTACGATTGAGAAAAGAAAACTTTCCAGTGTCCGTCCTCTGCCTTCTTTCCCTCAATTTATATGAGAGGTCGTTCCTTGAAGAGTAATTTGGCGGCTGCAACCTATTTTTTATTTCTCTCCAGGCAGGCTCACCTCTGTATGTTTTGAACAGTGCGCATAATCGAATTCGCGTTCTCCTGTCCGTGAGTGTGTCCCATTTTAATGGTGAATTTTTCCGACAACACTTAAGAGCCCGTGTTTGAATCTTCTCCAGTATCTTAATATGTTCTAATCTGTAAGGATCCCAAACAAATATGAACAAATAATATCCAGGAAAAACCTCTTCATTAAAAAAAACTCTATAATTGACACCAATTTCAACCTTTCTACTGCTCTCCTGAAAAGTATAAAATTTTTACTTGACCTTTATCCTCCGGGCCACAGAGTTATTTCGAACATTAATTATTTACCTGTATATTGGCTGAAAACTTGAGATAAAAGACACAGCATTTTATTTATTAGCGAAAAATATAAGCATCCATTCTTCGGCAAGCACAAACATTCTTGCTAAAGAACAAAAGCGTGCTAGTCTGTTGTTGGGAGTGCGAGGCGCAGAGTCTTTCGTACAACAATGGAGGTGCGGACTGTACCAGGTCGTGATGACTCGGTTGCTTCCCTTTCAATAACTCTATATATCTCGAGGAGGGGGCGCGCATTGATATCTCGTGTTGTTTGGGTCGAAACTCAAGTCATTACTTTTCAATCTGCATGTCCGTTGCAGGGGCGTGCGCTATAATTCAAGAGGGCCCCACATGGAGAGGGGAGATCCTACAAATGAAACGGCAGATACGAGCGTACGCAGCGCGGCCGAGAGGAACCTAACTACTTAGCGGTTACCACGGATTTCGGAACCGGAGACTTGGAGATAAATTACAACAAGGCGCGGAGGTTGACCAAGATGAAAGTGAACTACAAGGGCGGCGCAAGCAGGCGAATGTGTGAAGTTTATTATTTCGTTATGGATGAACGAGAGTCGAGAGACATGTTCTTTTAGTGCACTGTTTCATTTTTCTTCATTTCGAGAACCTGTTCGCTTCTCATTCCCACTCTATTGACTTATTCTTTTCATGCTAGCATTTCCTACCATTTTTCTGCATTGTCATACAGAGGCCTCTACGGTTTCATGAAAACGCCTGTGTCTCAAATGGTAGATTTAGTATTTTAGAGTCCACACCTGTGGAATAACGGTTAGCGCGTCTAGCCGTGACACCAGGTGGCCCGGGTTCGATTCCCGGTCGGGGCAAGTTAAGGCTGGTTCACAATAAACCGGAAACGAGAATCGGAACGAAAACGAAAACGGTAAAATTTATAAAATGTATAATTTAAACGTGAGCATTCACAATTAACGAAAAGCTTGCCGGAGCCCGAGATCGGGAACGGAGAGTTAGCCAAGTTTCAACTTTGGCGTTCACGTTTCCGATCACAGCCCACTAGATTCATTCTATTGCCATCTAAAAGCTATTTTGCCGTCATATATTTTGTAGCAAGAAGACCGTGACATAACTTATGCATTATTTTGCTCTGTGCTGTGCATCATGGAGCAAATTTTATTTGATAAGATTCTAATATGTGGCTTTCAATAGCTGCATCTTTGAACACCGATCGTAAGTGAATCATATTTTATTACTGTATTGGTTGTATTACGCACTACATATTCATGTTTCAATTCAATAACTACTGTTGTGTTCATTTTTGTTCTATTACAAATGTTTCTTCTCTAATTATTTTACGTTATGGTAGACTTAAAATAGGTTGTGATAACAAAGATGCATGGGCATATTTATAGTACCGTACCTAATGAAATGTTTCAGTTGAAATTTCGAAGTTGGTTAACCTATGTTTATGTTGGCTGCCTTGTACTCATGAGAGAACGCCATTGGTCAATTATAGACAAATAACATCAGAATGAGTAATATCGAGTTTACATATCGTTATTGACATGCATATCGATATGCATAGTCGTCTACGTTCTCGGTTTATTGTGAATCAAAAAATTTCATATTCACGTCCTCTACTTCTCGTTTTCATTCTGGTTCTCGTTCCCGGTTTATTGTGAACCAGCCTTTATTCTTCTCATGCTAGCATTTCCTACCATTTTTCTGCATTGCCATACATAGGCTTCTACGGTCTCATGAAAACGCCTGTGTCTCAAATGGTAGATTTAGTATTCTAGAGTCCACACCTGTGGAATAACGGTTAGCGCGTCTAGCCGCGAAACCAGGTGGCCGAGTTCGATTCCCGGTCGGGACAAGTTACCTGGTTGAGGTTTTATCCGGGGTTTTCCCTCAACCCAATATGAGCAAATGCTGGGCAACTTTCGGTGCTGGACCCCGGACTCATTTCACCAGCATTATCACCTTCATCTCATTCAGACGCTAAATAACCTAAGCTATTGATAAAGTGTCGTAAAATAACCTAGCTGAGTATAAAAGTGGAATTTGAAGTTGATTGAAAAGATAAATTTTCTCTATTGTACATCAATGACATTGAAGTTACGAATATTCAGATTTTGCAAACGTGGAATTTGACTCCTACTACTCCTGGTAAGGTTTATCTTGTCTCAGTAGCAATAAAACCAAGTCCCTTCAAATGAGGGTGGAGATTATAGGAGGGTTGTAAATTTTCAGGATTTCGTTTCATAACCTTGTTATTGTACAGGCTGCCGGAACTCAGTTTCTTGAAAGACAAGCTCAGTGACGGAACTACACAGTACGAAGAGGGATATTTTGTTATTTTATTTTGTGCTACAGAATGTATCAACTAGTCCCTTCCGCCACTGGATGAATGGACGGACGGCAACGCTCCACTCCCCCATCGCCATAACAATACAGACGAAGTAAGACATATCTCCTTTCTCTCTCTTTTCACAGTGAGACAAGATACATCACACAGACTTTAGCATTTCAGAATTTATTTATTTATTTATTTAACCTGGTAGAGATAAGACGATAAAGCCTTCTTCTTCCATCTACCAGGGGAATACAATTATAATATTGAGAATAGACTTAAAATTACAGGTACATCTTATATTAAATTTACAAAATTACAATAGAATCTACTGTAACCGACCAAGTTGGCTTATGTGTTCCGCATGGATATCGCATTTGGAAGGTCCGTGGTTCGATTCCTGGACCGACCAACTTTTTTTCCGTGGCTTTCCACAGTTACTTAGCAATTTTCATTGCCACGGTCCATTTCCCTTCCCCTCCCGTGTAGAAAAATAATTGAGATTTCATATCATTCATCTTCTTCATCTCATTCAATAAACGCATGTCTTCATCCGCTTACTGGAGGGGGCGTCCTCTCCGCAACCGTTTCTGGGTTCCCATCCTTCCGCAATATCTCTGCCAGGATTCATTCCTTAAGAGCACTTCCAAGGGCGCATCGACACTTTGGAAGGCTGTTGAAGTGGATCCTATGCTGCTTGTTCATCTTGGTGGTATGTACTTAGAGCGGGTGGGGGCTCACATGCGTCCGATGGGCTGGTAAACCTCATCCTCATTCATCCCATAAATTCGGGGTGCACAATAGGCCTCAGTATGGCCGGCGTGCAAAGGGTCGTCCTAACCCGCCCTTATCCACCGTGACCTAACCTAACCTATCTACTGCAAGTACTCGAAGATTACCTGATTAATATATTTTTTTTTATTTTAGTTGGTTATTTAGCGCCGATGAGATTGGTGATAGCGAGATTATATTTGGCGAGATGAGGCCGAGGATTCGTCATAGTTCACCTTGCATTCACATTACAATTGGGGAAAACCTCGGAAAAAAACCCAACCAGGTAATCAGCCCAAGCGGGGATCGAACCCGCGCCCAAACGCAACTTCAGACCGGCAGGCAAGCGCCTTAACCGACTATGCCACGCCGGTGGTTCTAATTAATAAAGACTTCACAATTTATTGCAGATGTTATGAATAAATAAAGAATTATTTACTGAAGTATAAATCTGCAATGCTTGGGAAAAGTGGCATAAGTCAGTTTCCACAAAAACATTTTATTAATTTATTGACAACTTACGGAACATCTGCTCGCTTGGGAATAGAGACATAAGTATTGCTCCCATTAGAATAATTCATACAGAAGAGAATCAAATGGACATAAACCAGTGTGAAGACAGTTTTTTCCTTCTTTTGTAAAAATTAACATTTTTGAATTGTGCCACTTTTCCCGAGCACTACAGAAATTAACCAAACTAAATTACACAACAATTCAACCTAAGCAGAATACATCACAAATTCCAATCACAATTACAGCAACATAGACACTGACATGAAAATATTACACATCCAGCCAAAAAACCAGAAACTTGATATTCTAGAACAATAAGAAATTTACAATCATACAAAAACACACCGCCAGCACATCTTGAACACTCAACCCAATTTCAAAGCACACACCCTTTTCGACACAATCACAAGCATTGAATCGTCGGCTTATTAACAACCAACGTTAGACACCCACAAAAAATTGCGGGAGTCCCCGGTCATGTGATTATTGCGGTGGAACGTCGCGTTGAGGGATCATAGGACAATAAAAAACAAATACCACGCTTGCACTGTGATAAAAAAAATAATATATAACCTATCCGGATTCGAACACAGACCCATTGGACTTGTAGCTATTGCTTAAGCCTCAGCGAAAGATAATATCCACCTGTGATCAATAAAGAAATCACTAAAAAGAAGAAAAAAACCCAAAGTCGATATATGAACTGTGTCAGACGTCTCCTATTACACATCGTTAGAACAGAATACGGTACTAAACACTATAGAGAAAGTTGTGCGTGTCTCCATTTCCACACACAACTGTGCGCTCTGGCAGGGGAGAGCGGTGTCAGATTTGGCGGGAGGAGAGGCCTCATCAGCCGGCGGAAATATCGTCTCCCGCAGCCGAAGCTCTGAACAGGTAGCAGCTCCGAGTTACGCAATCTTAACGGAGAAAACATGTGAATGAATTGTCTTTCAACCCGTGGTGTATTGACCCACTAAACTACTAGTATTATTATTAGCCTATGCATTCATACTGTTCTGCTCAAGGGCAGGTATTTCACTACAAACCCAACATTCTTCAATCTTTCCTACTTTCCACTTCATCTTAAGTCTCCGCATGGTACGATTCATAGTCTGTATCTTGTCATTTGATATCTTCTTCTGCACTTAACTCTTCTCCCGTTCACCATCCCATACAGTGGATCCTTCAGTAGGCACTTTATCCTTAGCCGGTGGCCCAGCAAGTTCCTTTTTCTCTTCCTAATCAGTTTCAGCAATATCTTCACCCACTCTTTCTAGCACAACTTAATATCTTATTCTGTCTGTTCATTTCACACGCGCCATTCTTTTCCATATCACATTTCAAATGCTTTTCTAGTCGTTTTCCTTCACTTCGACGTAATGTTTACGTTTCTGCCCAATACAATGCAACTCTCCACACAAAGCACTCCACTGTTCTCTTCTTTAGTTCTTTTTCCAGAGGTCCGCTGAAGATGCTCCTCTTTCTATTAAAAGCTTCCTTGGCCGTTGCTATCCCTCTTTTGTCTTCCTGGCAGCAACTCATGTCCAAGCTGTCCACTTGCTCTACTGTCTTATTTCCAATTTACAAGTTTATCTTCTTTAGTTTTCTTCCGATAAGCATAATAATAATAATAATAATAATAATAATAATAATAATAATAATCCTTGGCGCCACAGCCCTTAAAGGGCCTAGACCGACCTGCCGGCTGGTCTTCTTAAATAATCTATACTAATAATAAATCTGTAGCCGAAATTTTTCTGGTAATTTTCGATTTTCCAAAAATAATTGGTCCTAACATAATTATATAATTAACCACCCTGAAACCGAAAATCGCATTTTTGAAATTTTTGTTTGTATGTCTGTCTGTATGTTTGTTACCTTTTCACGCGATAATGGCTGAACCGATTTATATGAAAATTGAAATATAAATTAAGTTCGTTGTAACTTAGATTTTAGGCTATATGGCATTCAAAATACTTTATTTAAAAGGGGAGTTATAAGGGGGCCTGAATTAAATACATCGAAATATCTCGCTTATTATTGATTTTTGTGAAAAATGTTACACAACAAAAGTTTCTTTAAAAACGATTTCCGATAAGTTTCATTCTTTACAAAATTTTGATAGGACTGATATTTAATGAGATAAATGAGTTTAAAAATTAAAATAACGCCATCTAAGACGGTGCAATGAATTAAGAACAAATGACTTCGTCTATAAGGGGCCTTGGGCATCAACAATCGAAAGCTATTAAACGCAGCCTACAGAGAATTTTTCTGTGTTTGTATGAAGTCATATCAGAAGCCAAATTAACCGATTAGTATAATTAATTATTATTTCACCATTGGAAAGTGTAGTTTCTCTAGATGGACATAATGCTATAATGTTATTACAGTAACGTCTGAGTAAATCGAGGACAGGTAAGATTAAAATAGCTTCTTATGCACATAAAATTTGATAGACTATTTTGTACATTCGTTTTCTGTGTTTCTTAAAATAATATTTATGTACACTCATTTCAATATCAGAGAATTAACGAACAACGAAGTGTATTGATTTAGTATGCAGTAATAATACGTTAGCTTAGCAATTCATTATTTTATAATTCAAATTTTAACTATGCTCAATTGAATCGTGTTAAAATACATAGAATAAAATATATATGCAATAAATGCAATGCAAAAAAAATTGGGTAATGAGCGCTGTTGCGCTGTTGTAAAAGTTGTTCCCTGGATCAAACGTCCTATTTTAATTATGTAATTACCAGGGAAAGGATTTATATGTAAATACATATTTACTTATAAAGCTAATATAATTTATATTTTGCATTATCTTTATGTTTAACAATGTGTAGGGTTGAAAAATCCTACTTTTATTTTCCATATTTTTCCATATTTTAGAGTTTAGTACATATTTTCGTTAATTTCCATATATTTTCCATATTTCATATAAAACAGTCCATATTATATTAGGTTTAACAATAAAACAAAACAAAATTCCATTAACTTTTAAAAATACATTTCAACAATAGAGATTTAAACACATGTTCAGTAATCCCTTTAACATCAGAGTTATTTGAAAATTAGCAGTCCTATCAACAATGGGAAAGTAAGTTACAAAACTGTATTAATTTAATTTAAAATTTTTAACAGACTTCAGTTGTGCAGCTCAACAGTTAAATGCCAGTCAGAGTACACATAGGTTCAGTTTTGTAAATCATACTATAAAGACGGTAAATATGCCAAAAGTACGTCATTCAGTCAATTTAAAATCAAAACTAACAAGTTACATTTCAGAATTTAAAGAAGATGGTTTATCAACTGACAATAAAATATTATTTTGTAATTTGTGTCAGTGTGCAGTATCATCTACACAAAAGTTCCTGGTGCAACAACACATTACAACTAGTAAACATCAGGCCAACAAACAACTAAATTCCAAGCAGAGACAATTGTTTTTAACACAACCAACAACATCGAATGTAAGATCTGAGTTTAACATCGACCTGTGCCGTTCTCTCATCTCTGCTGATATTCCTCTCTACAAACTAAAGAATAAGGTCTTCAGGGAATTCCTTGAAAAATATACTCAACATACAATCCCGGATGAGTCAACACTTAGGAAGACGTATGCTCCATCCATCTACGATGAGACAATACAGAAGATAAGAGATGAAATTAAAGATAGTTCAATTTGGGTTTCCATTGATGAGACTCCCGACAAAGAAGGTAGACTTGTTGGTAATGTAGTTATCGGTTTGTTAAGTGAACAATATTCTGAACGAATTCTTTTACATTGTGATGTTCTAGAAAAGTGCAATAACAAAACTATAGTTAAACTGTTCAACGAAGCTATGGGTATCCTGTGGCCAAAGGGTATTATGTACGATAATGTGTTATTCTTTATTAGCGATGCTGCCCCTTATATGGTCAAAGCTGGACAAGCATTATCTGTTGTATATCCTAAATTGACTCATTTTACTTGTGTGGCGCATGCATTTCATCGTGTGGCAGAAGTGGTCAGAGACAATTTCCCTAAAGTAGATTTGTTGATTTCATCAGTGAAAAAAGTATTTCTCAAAGCTCCCAGTAGAGTTAACGTGTTGAAAGAAATGTACCCTGAAATTCCATTGCCACCAAAGCCAATTTTAACTAGATGGGGTACATGGCTAGAAGCAGTTGAATATTATGCCGAACATATAGACTCTATTAACAATGTTCTCCTTGCATTGGACTCTGAAGATGCAGTCTCAATTGATACTGCGAAAACAGTTACCTGTGACATAAGTGTGAAGAATGACTTAGCTCACATTCAGCATACATTTTCATGCATCATAAAAACGCTCAAAAGTCTCCAAAATAGGCACCTTTCACTATCTGAAAGTTTTGAAATTATAAATAGTACTGTGGAACAACTGAATCGTGGTAGAGGTAAAGTTGCAGATGCAGTAAGAGCTAAGGTGGACACTGTACTTTCAAAAAACCCTGGATATGAAGAACTACAAAAGGTTGTTGCTGTGATGAGTGGTGAATCAACAGTGAAGATTAACTTGGACTTATCCCCAGCAGACATTGTGAAATTGAATTATGTACCAGTTACTTCTTGTGACGTCGAACGCTCTTTTAGTCAGTATAAATCTATCCTCAGAGACAATAGAAGAAGATTCACTTTTCAGCACTTGAAAGAAATGTTTGTAACCTATTGTTATGGTAACAGACAATAAAAATTGTGTTTTGTTGAAACTACATTGGAAGATAAGGTACGTCCATTATATTTTTTGTTTAGTTTGATTAAAATGTACCAATATTTAACGTACATAGTCATTTTTTTATAATTTTAAGTCCATATTTAATTCCATATTTTGGTAAAAATCCATATTTAATTCCATATTTTGGTAAAAATAACTACATATATATTTACATATTTCATATATTTTTAGTCCATATAAATCCGTTCCCTGGTAATTACTTTATATTTATTTCTAACAGGTGCAGCGGAGCGCACGGGTACGGCTAGTAATAATAATAATAATAATAATAATAATAATAATAATAATAATAATAACTAGAGCCCGGATGTTTAGGCATTTATAATAGTTAAAATAGGCAGGCAAAAAAGGCAATAAAACTTAAAAAAAAAGGCACAATAGTTTTGAAAAAGTCATAAATTTTAAAAAGGCATAATATATTTTAGCAATAAAGTTAAATTATATCAATACAACTCACATATTTACATCATAGGTGATACATGTTGACTTATAAAATATTTTTGTTCGTGATTAACCATCTTTTCACAAACCTTACATAACAAAACTGTTCCATCGGTTGAAAACACATGGGCACCAAATCCACTGACGTAAGCATGAAGTTTACTTTCCAATGGTTTACTGAATTTAAACATTCTAGCTAACCGATCTTATACCTTCTGTCACCCGACAATAACTGACTGTTCCTCACTCAAATTTATTTCTCCTACAATAATAAACACGTGTAGCACAAAATTGTAACAGTAAGATTTGAAAATATGAAAGCAAACAGTTAGAAATGGTACGTTACAAATTCTATGAGAACGAGCTTAATATTTAAAATTTATAAAGCTGATTGTTGGTATCGTGAAGAAATGACAATGTTATATTTGTAACTGTGGATTGTCGATCATTATTCATATTACACCAATAGTGCAAAAGCACGATTATTAGCAGATTAAGCACCCAAAATTATTACTTTTATTTAAAATTGTTAGTAAAGTTAGTTATTGTTTTAAATTTAACTTTCATACACATTACATTACAATTAGAAAATTGCAAATAAACAAGAAATATTGCTTTAAAATGACAAAAAAGGGCATTTAATAGTAGGAAACACCTTAAAAAGGCAAAATAAAAATTGGCCCTACCACTTTGATTTACTCCAAATCACATTTATATCTATGCAAATAATGATTTATTTCCACGCAGTAAGATAGGCATTTTGCCAAACATCCTTATTTACTTACTGGCTTTTAAGGAACCCGGAGGTTCATTGCCGCCCTCACATAAACCCGCCATTGGTCCCTATCCTGAGCAAGATTAATCCATTCTCTATCATCATATCCCACCTCCCTCAAATCCATTTTAATATTATCTTTCCATCTACGTCTCGCCCTCCCCAAAGGTCTTTTTCCCTCCGACCTCCCAACTAACACTCTATATGCATTTCTGGATTCGCCCATACGTGCTACATGCCCTGTCCATCTCAAACGTCTGGATTTAATGTTCCTAATTAGTCAGGTGAAGAATACAATGCGTGCAGCTCTGTGTTGTGTAACTTTCTCCATTCTCCTGTAACTTCATCCCTCTTAGCCCCAAATATTTTCCTAAGCACCATATTCTCAAACAGCCTTAACCTACGTTCCTCTCTCAAAGTTTCACAACCATAAAGAACAACCGGAAATATAACTGTTTTATAAATTCTAACTTTCAGATTTTTTGATAGCAGACTGGATGATAAAAGCTTCTCAACCGAATAATAACAGGTATTTCCTATATTTATTCTGTGTTTAATTTACTCCCGAGTATCATTTATATTTGTTACTGTTGCTCCAAGATATTTCAACTTCTCCACCTCTTCAAAAGATAAATTTCCAATTTTTATATTTCCATTTCGTACAATATTCTGGTCACGAGACGTAATCATATACTTTGTCTTTTCTGGATTTACTTCCAAACCTATCTTTTTACTTGCTTCCAATAAAAATCCCGTGTTTTCCCTAATCGTTTGTGGATTTTCTCTTAACATATTCACGTCATTCGCATAGACAAGCAGCTGATGTAACTCGTTCAATTCCAAACCCTCTCTGTTATCCTGGATCTAATAATAATAATAATAATAATAATAATAATAATAATAATAATAATAATAATAATAATAATAATAAAACTATCCAATTGTCCATACATAGTTTTATGTATGTAACTGTCCATGCTTATCTGTCTGTCCATCCGTCCATCTGTCTGACTTTCAGCCTGTCTACCTGCCTGTGTATCTGCCTATCGTCAGCCTATTTGCCTGTTCTTCCATCCAGTCATAATTTTACACACGTACCTGGGCTTCTTTTGACATGCTTAACACGAACAAACGGTGACTCCTCGTGACTTGGTGTGAACACGGTGCTCGGTCCACCCACCCCCCCCCCCCCCGCCCAAAAAAAAAACACTGGACTAATATCAGCAGTAACAATTTTATTGTGGACTAGTTGACAATCCTAAGAGATTCGTGCGTACTATATTGGTTGGCAACACTGTCGTGTTTTTCGGTAGGTCGGCAGTGCCGCGCGACCTTGTGTTTTCTTATCGGTCGGAACGACTACATCTCCCGCCAGACGGGGAATCGGGCCCGCGGGAATGTCTCACTCTCTGCGCATGTTCCGGATTAGACACGCCGCGCTGTTGCTGTTGCAGTGGGAAAATGTCCTAAAACTGAGACAGCGGGTGTAAACGGATTCAAGTGCTATCAATATTCAAAGACAGGCTGGAATTAAAGAGTCCCTGCCATATTTCTGTAGTCTGTTTAAGGAGACTATGTTCAATATGCCACCCAGTCTATTCAGAACTGCATCCTGATCAACAGTAGCTGTCTTTTTTCTAGGAGAGCGGCAAAAATAAGCGGTGTCATGAACATGACAGTTTTCCAATCCAAGTTTTGTTTGTTTTCCATGATTTACTTTTTTTTTATCGTGTAACCAATCTTGTTTTTTTCTGCGTCTATTTGATTATAACCGTTAAGGGGTTAGGTACAGCTTACAGCAGTAAAATTTTTGGAAATATTCAACATTTTTTCCTTCCATTATTGTATTTTTATTTTAGTAGGTTATTTTACGACGCTTCATCAACATCTCAGGTTATTTAGCGTCTGAATGAGGTGAAGGTGATAATGCCGGTGAAATGAGTCCGGAGTCCAACACCGAAAGTTACCCAGCATTTGCTCATATTGGGTTGAGGGAAAAACCGGAAAAAACCTCAACCAGGTGACTTGCCCCGACCGGGAATCGAACCCGGGCCACCTGGTTTCGCGGCTAGACGCGCTAAACGTTACTCCAAATGTGTGGGCTTCATTATTGTATCTTGAACAATAAGAAAAATATATTTTTACGATTAAGGAAAAATTATTTATATTTTTTTTTTTTACAAATTCAAAATGGTGGCAGTTCACTGTGCAGTGATGAAGCGTTTCCCTCATAACTCATAAACTTGTTAACTTTCTCATATTCTGTCTCTTTTATTTTATTACTGAAACTCATGTTTACAATATCATGCTCTTTCAACTACATTCCTTAATAAATAATATTTTTTTTTTATTTTGTGTTAGAAGAAATTACTGATACTTGACCATTTTTTAAATGAATTTATTTTTTATCGGACAATCTATCAAAGGCAGAGAAGTGATCTTGGGTCATATTGTAGATATAACATGCATAAATACACACAAAAAATTTTAATCACAGACTGTTGGATAGTTTTTTAGTTATGTGAGAAATACTTCATCACTGCACAGTGAAATGAATTTTGGAAGAAAAAATGTAAATAATTTTTTAATCGTAAAAATAATTTTCATACAGCAGAAGGACAGTGTTTTACACATACTAATTTTCTTTATTGTACAAGCTACAGTAATGAAGGAAAAAATGTTGAATATTTCCAAAATTTTACTGTTGTAAGCTTTATTTAACCCCTTAAACAAGAGGCGTAAAGCTCTCGAATTATAACTCTGCCTCAGTGCAATGTCACAGTTCACGCTGAGGAGGAGGAGAGATAGCAAAAGGTTATACTAATCTGTGAGGAAAACGTATCACTAAACTCCCATCTTACACTTAAGCAAGGAGTGACCAGAGCATTGGATTGAAGACAACAAGATATCTTCTGCTTTGCTTTTAATACTCTGGCGCCCACAATCGAGATAATACACTTGAAACTAGAACGTCAGTATAGAGCTGGAAGTATCTAAGCTGGTACCTAGGTCAGAATATTATATTATAATAGGTCAAAACTATAAAGTCTGTTTCGTCCATTTCAATATTTCTTGCAGTTCTCTGACTTCAAAATGCTCCACATGCCACAAATTTTACATGATCAGTGTGAAATTTTCAGGAAATTAGTGGTATGCACTATTATTGAGATTAAGTATCCATTTTTTTCTGTTGCCCATAATTTTCTTGATATTGTGATTTAATAATAACAAATAAGTATAAAATTTAATATTTTTAAAAGTACGAAATTAAAAACAAAACAATTGTTCTCCTATTTTATTTTCACAACGAACTGATACTTGGTATTATTTATATGCCTTCTCGGAATATAAAAAAATTGAAATATTGAAAATTTCTTGTAATATAGTGTATGGATTTATCGTTCGAAGAGGTGGAAAAATTCAAATATCTTGAAGCAACAGTAACAATATAAATGACACTCGGGAGGAAATTAAACGCAGAATAAACATGGGAAATGCCTGTTATTATTCGGTTGAGAAGCTTTTGTCATCCAGTCTGCTGTCAAAAAATCTGAAAGTCAGAATTTATGAAACAGTTATATTACCGGTTGTTCTGTATGCCTGTGAAACTTGGACTCTCACTTTGAGAGAGGAACAGAGATTGAGGGTTTTTGAGAATAAGGTTCTTAGGAAAATATTTGGGGCTAAGAGGGATGAAGTTACAGGAGAATGGAGAAAGTTACACAACACAGAACTGCAAGCATTGTATTCTTCACCTGACATAATTAGGAACATTAAATCCGGACGTTTGAGATGACAGGGCATGTAGCACGTATGGGCGAATCCAGAAATGCATATAGAGTGTTAGTTGGGAGACTGGAGGGAGAAAGACCTTTGGGAAGGCCGAGACGTAGATGGGAAGATAATATTAAAATGGATTTGAGGGAGGTGGGATATGATGGTAGAGACTGGATTAATCTTGCTCAGGATAGGGACCAATGGCGGGCTTATGTGAGGGCGGCAATGAACCTCCGGGTTCCTTAAAAGCCAGTAAGTAAGTAAGTAAGTAAGTAAGTAAATAAGTATAGTGCATGAAACATTTTATGTAACATATAAGGTTTTATAAAATAATTAATATAATTAATATTTTCAAAACTATTGCACTTGGAAAGTTGGAACTCGGTATGTCCATTACTAATATTGTACTTACTAAATCGCAGCAATTACAAAAACCTATTTTAAATAAAGAAAAATGTTACCATTACAAGCATCAACAAGGGGTACGCGCACTTACTCGCAGCCATTTAAATTGTCACGTGACGGCGATTAAAGGGCACAAAATGAAGAACTGGTATCGGAATATGGAAATATAGTGTATAAGGATAATAAAAAGGAAAAAAAGCAAATTTTCATTTTTAATTCAATTTTGTTCAAAATTTCACCTCTGTCTCGCCTTATTCAATTGCAATTATATACTAGCTTCCAGAGAGAAATTATAACTCATTAAAATTGTAAAGGTTTGTATGGATAGCTGAATATTTCAAAAATGAAAATATAAGTTATATCTTAAAAATGCAATACTTGTGGTATTTAAATATTTGCAATGCACACATCTGTAAAAGGATAGTTTACTAAATTAGTGTACAATTTGAATATTGAATTACTTAAAATAGGCAACAACAAATCAATAACAAAAACAATCTTTCATCTTTGTGTCCTCAATGATATTTACAAACAACACATTTTATTATTATTGAATTTCCAAGTTTATAGAACCCTATTTTACCCGAAGGTATATTAGGGCTGTAATTAAATCATACATATTATAGCCCGGTACAAATAGTTACATAAAATATATACATAATTATGATATAAAATACACATATTACATTAAGTGTGTATGACAATGAAAATCATATTTATATTATACAAATACAAAGATATAACATAAAATAGATGTAATATAGAAATAGATACACAATATATGAAATGCAGACATATTATATACAGTACTTTCCCAGGACATATCACACACAGACTTGTTACTTACAAAAAAATTAAATAATAATAATAATAATAATAATAATAATAATAATAATAATAATAATAACAATAATAAGTAAGCTTTAACATTATATATTATTATGATTATGATTATTATGACTTATTATTATTATCATTATCATTATCATCATCATTAAATTTAATTTTCACGTCTGCTGTTGCCGGTTCACATATTCTTAAACCAAGTCGACTATTCTGCCGTCAAGTCTGCGTTGTTACTTTCAAATTCGCAACATTTTTATTTCACGTAAAACTATTTTTATGGTGCAAACTGTACTAGGTATGTTAAAGAGACCTTGTGGTAAATACCTATGAAAGCTGTTCTCGGAGGGTGAGCGGTGCAGGAGGGGGGATGTAAGAAAGAAGAGAAGGAAGATGGAGAAGACAATAATTGAGAGAGGAGGGAGAGTTAGTTAGTTCCGGGCCTGCTCGCCGCGGGGCGCTAGGTGCCTGGTCACGTTCTGTGCACGCAAATGACTCAATTAGAGGGGCTCACGTAATTAGGAGCGCAGCGCGCAAGGTCACCCCGCGGTCTGCGGGTGGCGAAATTTCCCTTTTTACGGGAAATTCGGAAATTTCCAGCGGGAAAGGTGGTAGGTAAAGTTTAGAAACTATGGCAGAAACTTTACATAAAGTCGCTCTCATCTCTTCTCTCCTACTGTAAAATGTTACTGGCACTACTTACTACAAACAAGTACTAACATTGCCCTTCTGCGGCTACTGCTGTTATTTACTAATATTATTAGACTTCGGATTTTCAAGTTATCATAGTCCAAGATTATGATGATATCGAGTATAGGTATTGTATGTATTGTATGTATTTATTCACACTGCAATGGGTATATACCCGGTGGCAGTGGTAACTAATTACACTTAATAATGACAATAATAAACTTGTTAATTAAAAATACAATTAATAATAATACTAATAATTAATACTAACAATAATTTATAATAATAATAATAATAATAATAATAATAATAATAATAATAACAACAACAGGGAATATCCTAAATTAAATGAAACGATCACTTAACATAACATTTGAAATCTAATTTGTATCTTAAACTTAAGATCGAACTAAAACCCACGAGTATGACATGTTCATATCTGCACAAGTACAGGGACATCATTTTATTTTTACTAACATTTCTGATATTAACCTGGCTATACATTTGAATCAACGGTTACTATCCCCTTCCACGACTGGAGTTTACTAGGTATAGGAGGGAAGAAAAGTAGTTCATCCATTTACGTAAACTATGAAATATCACGCTTTTGAGTTTGATAATTTTCATTAAGTTTTTGTTTAATCAGAATACAGTACAGTATTAACAATGAGTGTTTTTACTCACGAACTGAGCTGTCCATACGGACGTATTCATTATGCAGTGTATAGTATACTGTCTATAGCACATTAGCGTACACTATAAAGAATGAAGTGAAATTGAAAAATAATCATAATATGGATATCTAAACACATTTTTTCAAAATGGTGGCGGTTCATTTCGATACAGGCTTCAATTCTAATCTATGTAATTCCAATTACCAGTTTCGTCCTTCGTACTAGTAACTCATGTTGAAATAATTCTGTACCTACTCTGTAAAAGAGTACCTTACGTACTGTAAATTCAATCTTCACTTCTGCTCGATCCGAAAAGATAAAATTACTCAGACATGTTATCTACTGTCCGTCCAAGTGGTTATGTCGCAGGATCGTAGAAAGGAGGAAAATCACGTGACAGTTAATTACTTAACGAGGCCCTTTTATTCAAGTTATTTTAAACAGTTGTATGGGTATAATATTACGTAAACGTCCAATTCCTAACAGAAATTAATGTTCTCAGAAAAAAGCTAAGACAGCCCAGCCACTAGCCTTTACAGAGAGGCGAATAGAAGCTGATGGGGAAAAACCGGAATGCGGCGTAGGCAAATGGACGACAGTACCTGTGCGAAAATGATGCAATATTGAAAGCTCTTTCGTTATTGGAAAACGCGAACATATTTTCGGAACGTACTGTGACGGTAAGGCTACTATGACTGTATATGCGGTCTTGGATCTGTGTGGAAGACGGTTGAACTTCATTAGTAGAAGGGGTGGCAGTGAAGTACATTAAAAAACTCAGGTACAATAAAAATTGAAGTAAAAATAAAATGATGTCCCTGTACTTTTCAACATTACATTCATTTCGCTGTCAACTCACTCATTGCACTGGAACTACGATACATTTCACTGATTCTATCCTGATTTCACTAACACTTCGAAAACATTTCACTGTTCAAATACTGCCACTATAAACTATAAAGCTTCACTGACAGGAACATGTTTCACTTACACTACACACTTCACTGACACAACACACTTCACCGACACAACATAATTGTTCACTGATACAACACTTCAATAACAACATATCATTTACACACTTTAAATACTGTGTATAATTACCATCTATTAGTAAAGTCCTTAAGTCTGTTTTTAAATACATTTTTGGTTGTTGGTAAAGCCTTTAGCTGATAAGCAAATCAGTGAAAGAATATGTGAAAGGAGGTTAAGGGGAGAGGATGGTATTTTTTTAAACTTTTTTCCTATTTGGTGTAAAATATTAATTTTTTGTATGTAGAGAGCTCATAGCTGTGGCAATTCATCCAAATAAAAATATAAAAAAAAATTATTTGGGGACCCAGATTTGAAAAAAAAATATATATACTCAATGCAGGATTGTACTAAAACCGATATATCTAAACCGTTTTTAAAATATATTCATACAGTTTTTTGTAATGTATTTGCAAAAGCATGTTCTACAAACTGTCTGTAACAGAATTTTGATATTAGTCCCTACGTTTGTAAAATAAACAATTAAAATTTAATAACAATTTTCTGATTTCCTTTCTTGCAAACAAACGGACGTATTTTTTAAATAAAATCAATTAACAAAATTCTGTTAAAAAAAGTTTCCTAATTGTCTAAAGAATGTGTGTTCTAAATTTCATGCATGTATCTTTAATAGTTCAGAAATTATATCCATTTTTGTCTGGCAATGTAGCAAAAAAAAAAATTTGAAGTTACTGGAAACCGATAAAAACGGGCGTGTGATTTAAAAATCCATAGCGCAGGAAGTTTAAAAATGACGTCTCGACATCCGATAAGGGCACAAATACCAACAAAATGTTATGCAATGCATTCCACACATATCAAAGGGTATTTTAAAGAAAAAAAAAATTTGAAAATTTAATTTACCGGAAACAACAATAAAAGTGGGCGAATGATTTAAAAATCCATAACGCAGGAAGTTTAAAAATGGCGACTCAACATCCGATAAGGGCACAAATACCCACAAAATGTTATGATATGCATTCTACACATATCATAGAGTATTTTAAAGATTTTTTTTTTTGAAAATTTACAGATATTTCACCAAAAAATACCATCCTCTCCCCTTAAAAGTTAACACAGAAATAACAAAATATATTTTCATAGGGGGAATTGAGCAGGATTTAATATTAGAGGTCGGACAAATTGTAAAAATGTGAGAAAATTACTAAGACTTAGGAGCAGGGTTCAAGCCACAGTCGCATTTGTCGCATTTTGCTAATCGACTTCTAAAAATGCAACAAACTTCGAATGTAAACGTGCAAAAATGCGACATACAGTATGAAAAAGTATATGCATAGGCTTTAAAAGTAATATCTAAAAAGACTTTTCATCACATCTTAACCAAAATTAATACATGTTGTATATCTACTGTGATTAGATTGAGTATTAAACTTAAGTGTCATAAAAGTCTTGCCTTACAAAGTGCTTCATGAAACTTAGATTTTGTACTTTTCCTATGCTTTTCTTTAAACTTTTTTTCTTTTCAAACGCAATGCAAGTTCAGCTTTTCATTTTATTTAAAGATATTTTCCACCCTACATGAAAAATATGCTAAATTTACTGCGAAAATAGAGATAAATGAACAAGCAAGCTTTTTTTCTTGAGGAAAAAAAAAGTATTTCGTTGTAACGAAATTTACTATAACACAGTAATTTCAGAGGTGCCTAGAAGTTCATTATTACGGTATTTTACTATACTACTAGGCTAACACTAAGAGTCACCAGCGTACCTGCTCATCTAGATCTGCGTGCGGGAGTGGTTTCGATTCCCGCTTAGGCTGATTACCTGGTTGGGATTTTGAAAAGTTATTATCTTTATATCAATGAAAATAAAACCATAATTATTCCATTTTCATTATCTGAAAAATGTTGTCGTTGTTGTTTTCTAACTCCAGGCGTTTGACAATAAAGTCATTTGACCTCTTGCACTCCAATATTTTTCAAAGATATTATCATGGCCAGCCACTGAAGCACAGATTTTGAGGTGTTCCGAATCCATTTCTTGGTTTGAGTTGCACAATGGGCAGTTAGGGGACTGATATATTCCAATTCTATGCAGGTGCTTGGTCAAACAATCTTGGCCTGTTGCCAATCTAAATGCAGCTACAGACGATTTTCGTGGTAAATCGGGAATCAACTGTGGATTATGATGCAGAGAGTTCCATTTTTTCCCTTGAGATTGTGTTATCAAATTTTGTTTGTTGAAGTCTAAGGAAGTAGATTTAATAAATCTTTTCACAGAGTAGCTTAATACGTAGATTTAGTAACAGGTCTGTAAGTAGCTGCCCTTCTTTGCTAAAGCATCCGCATTCTCGTTTCCCAGGATTCCACACTGGGATGGTATCCATTGGAATACAGTTCTTTTATTGAGTGATATTAATTGAGAGAGCATTTTAGTTATCTGAAAAATGTAACAAACCTCCTACATCTATATTAGGTATTAAATTACATAACTCTAATTGTTGCCTTATTCAATGTAAATGTCCGATTATTAAGGAGTCCTCTGAAGTTAAATATTTAGGCATAATTTTCGACATTCATTTAAAATGGAACCAACACATTAATTACCTTTGTAATAAATTGCGTAAATTAATATATTACTTTGTTTCATTGAGTAATTACTTGTCAATAAGTTTATTATGCACAATATAATTAACTTTATTTCAATCGGCAATTATGTATGGAGTTATAGGATGGGGTAGCTTATTTAAAACCAATTTTAATCCACGTTATCTATTACAGAAGAAAATAATTAAAATATGTCTTCATAAATCCGTTGATTTTCCATCTCAAAAATTGTTTGTAGATTTCAGTGTTCTTAAAATAAGACAAATTTATATTATATTGTATTAATAAAATTTATACATAAAAATCGAAAGAATTTTGAATTGTATTATCATAATTATGAAAAAAAAAAAAAAAAGGTATGAATTCTTTAAGATTGTTTGAACCAAAATGCAACACTGCTACAGTATTTAATCATAGTAGTAATTTAGGTCCAAGTATATATACTTACAAATGGCTTTTAAGGAACCCAAAGGTTCATTGCCGCCCTCACATAAGCCCGCCATCGGTCCCTATCCTGTGCAAGATTAATCCAGTCTCTATCATCATATCCCACCTCCCTCAAATCCATTTTAATATTATCCTCCCATCTACGTCTCGGCCTCCCTAAATTAAATTTATATTTAAATATCCTAATCTTGTCAATTCTAATAATTCTAGTATTAAATTAAAAAAGTTATGTATGGATTTTATAAATAATGAAAAATTGTAAATTTAAATTTATATAGGCCTATTCTTATTGTGTAGTAAACATAAGATTGTATTATATGCTTCTTGATTTCAATTCAGGAATCCGTCCCTGAGCACGAGCTGTACTCTTTCAGGAGTGAGCTAAATTTTTTTTCTGTTTACGTTATGTTTTATGTTACAATTATTAGCAAAATAAATAAATAAAATAAATCTGTAAGGCAAATATCGGATAATCACATAGCGAATCCTCGGGCTCATCTCGCACAATACCATGTCGTTATTAATTTTCGTCTACGCCAAATAACCTAGTAGTTGATACAGCGTCATTAAATAACCAAGTATTAAAAACTGTGGTTTATTCTTGTACTATCAGTCCGCCATGACAATTTCTGTTGTCTTATTATGCCATCGTCGTCTCTGAACAGCTCTTGTAGTTAAAAGAAACGTTAAGTAAAGGATTGTAGCTGCAGTAAATTTCAACCAATTGTCATGTGACGATCGAAAAAAAAAATACAGGAACGGGAGAATCTCCGAATTCATGAAATGATGGTGATGATTGCGGTGATAATGATGATAAGGGTGGTGGTGATTCTGAAGTTTTCCTCCTCCTCTTTATGCCGCAATCTCACAGCTGTGCTGCCGAAGATCAGATAGTGGAAAACGTTACGAAAAATAATGAACGTATAAAAAAAGTTGTGTCGGACTACGAAGAAAACAAACACAGAAATGGCAAAAGGTGGAGAAAGAACTTGTTGGCGGTGCTTGTGTACGGCCATCCCTTTGTTTGGAAGTCACTGCTCGCGCAGACTGCCAGCAGTTTGTACCGCATCGCCGCCACCGACCGGTGAATGATGGCTTCGACATATTACAGCAAGGACTTCATGTACCTGCCTACAGCGTGTCCCACGAAAACTCCAAATTCTGAGATGAAACATTTTTCAGTCTGTGAACCCAGGTAGATTACAATAGTACATTATACAACGAACCTATAATGGTAGTAATTAAGAAGCGAGTACGTTTGTTTATGAAACGAGCGCAAGCGAGTTTCATAATTTTCATTTTTTATTTTTATTTTATTGGGTTATTTTACTACGCTGTATCAACATCTAGGTTATTTAGCGTCTGAATGATATGAAGGTGATAATGCCGGTGAAATGAGTCCGGGGTCCAGCACCGAAAGTTACTCAGCATTTGCTCGTATTGGATTGAGGGAAAACCCCGGAAAAAACCTCAACCAGGTAACTTGCCCCGACCGGGATTCGAACCCGGGCCACCTGGTTTCACAGCCAGACGCGCTGACCGTTACTCCACAGGTGTGGACCATAATTTTCATACGAGCGTCTTAATTACCATTATAGGCAAGTTTCATACGACTTAACTTGAAATTATTCATAAGTATTCATGTTATGGTTATGTAAGTGAGGAGCGGAACTGACCTGAATTGTGAGATGTGCGCATACGCGAAAGGACTCGTATTGATTTTTTCCGAGACACGAATGTCATTGACCTTGATATAATCTAGAGAATAACATGAACATTAGGCTTGATATAACCTGGAAATTGATTTAGAATTGAAAAACGAGATGACAAATTGAATATTATTTACAATTAACGCTAATTATTATAGTAACAGAACATAACCTTCTGCGACAGTATTGGATTTCCAGCCTCCGTGACTTTTCGCTAATTCTCTTTCGATTGCATATCCGAGAATAATCGATACTTGCGGTTTTATAATGGTACAATGGTGATTTCTCATTGGCTGAACAACTGAATTATAATGAATAGGTGTACTTTAATGAGGTGCATTAAAGTACTACTACCAGGTGTGTAATTACTACATTTCGGCATGGTCGAGCATAAAAACATTTGTACACTTTTGCCACGCCTCAGAGCTGAACCCTATGAGATGAAGAATGCAGAGAAATGCACTAAATGGATATTCTGCTTATATTGATATGGGAAGGTGTGTGTTTTCGTGCTTACGTTCGTTTAAGGATCCGCCGATGAAAATGTATTTAATTCAGACAATGCCCCGTCTGTACCTCAGTGCTAACGCACTGGTCTTCCATCCAGAAGCCCCGGATTCGATCACCGGCCAGTTCGTAATGAATTTGTGGTGCACAAAGTAGACTTGCATAGGATTTCTTTCGGGGTACTTTCGTTTATCTCTGTCATTTCACCAACATACTCCACTTCACCGCCATTTCGTCTATCATCTCAAATATTAAAAATAGGTAATTGATTAACTAGCGGACTTACTCGTGTTTATTATGTAAGATTGTGCGGCTTACAGCTGTTTCAGTGCTTCACGCACCATCCTCAGAGCCTACTAGATCTCGGCGTCATCTCGAACTTCTCTGCCTGTTATGTGGGTGCGTTTGATTGTTGAAGTCCACACCTGTGGAGTAACGGTTAGCGCGTCTGGCCGCGAAACCAGGTGGCCCGGGTTCGATTCCCGGTCGGGGCAAGTTACCTGGTTGAGGTTTTTTCCGGGGTTTTCCCTCAACCCAATATGAGCAAATGCTGGGTAATTTTCGGTGCTGGACCCCGGACTCATTTCACCAGCATTATCACCTTCATCTCATTCAGACGCTAAATAAACGAAGATGTTGATAAAGCGTCGTAAAATAACCTACTAAAAAAATTGATTGTTGAAAAGTGTTGAATAGTGGAGTCAAATAGTGTGTGTGTGTGTGTACTGAAATTGATGTGTGTTGAGAATTTGATTGGGGTGTGTTTTAGTGTGTTTGTATATTTCGCATTGTTCTAGTGTGTTGAGTTTTTGGTTTTTGGGTTGTATGTGTAGGATTTCCATATCTGCATTTATGTTATTGTATGTGTGGTTAGCATTGGTTATGTGATCGGTGTATGTAGATGTATTGTGTCCTCTGGTTATTGCTTTAATATGTTCTTTGTAGCGTGTTTGGAATGATCTGCCTATCTGTACTATGTAGAACTTGTCGCAACTATTACATGTGAGTTTGTATATACCTGTGTGGTCGTATTTTTTTGTGTTTTTTGTGTGTTGAGATGTCTTTGTAGTGTGTTTTCTGTTCTGTATGCTATGTTGTATTTCTGCTTTCTGAATGAAGATGCGATCTTATGTGTGCTTTTGTTTTCACATGTTAGTGTTATGTATTTCCTGTGTTCTTATGTTTGTGTTGTGTTTTACGTGTTTTTGTGTTTGTTAAGTTTTTGTTTTGTCTTTCTTATGATGTTGTCTATTATGTTTGGATTGTAACCGTTTTCTTGTGCTATGTATTTGATTGCGTTCATTTCTTCATTGTGGTGTTGTTGGCTCATAGGTATGTTGGGTAATCTGTGTACCATTGTCCTGAATGCAGCATGTTTGTGTTGTGTGGGGTGATTAGATGTGTTGTGTATGTGTGTGGTGGTGGTGGTTGGCAAGAATCAAAATGGATTAAAAATAGGTGAGGTGAAGTCTTGGAGATGGTACGGGTTTTTGATGCTGCTGTAGGAAGGGCTCGGGGCTTCGAGACCCTGGGGCTTATCAGACTACTCGTGTGCGGATAGAACCTGGCTCTATCAGAGACTGAGGCAGGATGGTCCACCTATCAGCGTCGGATTCACGAATGCCACCTGTCGGACTTGGGATGGTCATCGCATATATGGCGCACAATGGACCAAAGCAAGCTTAGGTGTAAGGACCCAACCATGTCCTGAAACTAGACATGTCCAACGTTTCGGAACTACATAGAAGTTCCATCATCAGAGAAGATCACTCTTCACTCATTAAAAAAGATTGTACCACTATCCAGCTAAATTAAAGCAAACGCTTGTACAGACACTTATGATGCCTCATTTCGATTATTGTGCCGCTTTATTCAGTGATCTCAGGGTGGATTTATCCCAGAAACTGCAGCGTGTTCATAATGCGTGTGTTCGTTTCATTTGTAATGTCCGCTACTACGATCACATTTCACCTTCTTTCGATAAATTATTGTAGCTCAGGTTAAATGAGAGGAGAAAGTTACATTCCCTTTGGTCTCTTATACCGAATTTTGCACACCTCTACTCCTTCTTACTTATCTGTCCGATTCCACAGTCTTTCTCGGTATCATAACTTAAATACTCGGTCACAATATGATAACACGCTAGAAATACCACTGCACACATCATCTCTTTATTCTTCATCTTTCACTGTTGCTACTTCTCGTCACTGGAATTCTCTGCCGCCTGAAGTCAAGAGCTGCCGAACTTTAAGTTCCTTTAAATGTAAATAAGAAAAATATCTTATGATGAGTTGCCAGACCTAACGCGTTGCAAATATTTAATGGAATGTGTTCCACTGTATTTATTTTTATTTTTTTTTGTATGTTTCTTAATTTTATTATCTAAATCGTGTTTATTTATCACTTAACGCCAATATGTATCCCACTGTGTTGTTGTTTTTTATTATTCAATTATCTGGTTTAATTATGTAAATCCTACTTAATTATAATCTAATACTAATATGTATACTAATGTGTTTACTTTTATTTTTACTGTGTACATCTTTTTATTGAATTATCGGCTTCTGTTTTTATGTGATTCGTATTTGATTCTAACAGCATTAATATGTATTTCACTATGTTTATTTTTATTTTATGAGGTAAATTTTATGTAACTACCTCTTTTGATCTCATTATCTACCTAAATTGTATCAGTATGTAATTACTTAATTCCGATCCAGTTTTATGTTCAACTCTGTAAGCAAGTTTTAATCCTGGTTGAGTGTAAGAGACGGCCTTACGGCCTTAATTCTGCCAGGTTAAATAAAGCCATTATTATTATTATTATTATTATTATTATTATTATTATTATTATTATTATTATTATTACCAGAGGAGTCGCCAAGTCTTTTGGGCTCATTATGTCTATTTCCTCCAAACAGAGCATCGATATTTTTTTTCTATCGTTTTTACAGGGTGCTAAAGAAAGGTCAAATATTTTGATGGGTGGTGTATGCATCACAATAAGAAAAAAGTCCAGTAACAAAAACATGAGTCCGAAAATTACTAATTTTTACGAAAAACGTATTTTAAAATTCACTGGTTCTCAGTACCAGCGTTTTTTAGTAAACCAATTACTCATCTTACTGGAGGAAGTGCCATGCTATCAAAGAGTACAGATGTGATTTATGCATGACTAACACCAGCCTATTCCCATAACAGTCAGACGACATCTAAAATGGGCATTTCATGAAAATTCATAAAGTAGTTAAAATGACTTCTCAGTTGTTTGTTCACTGAGATTGTTGAAATGATTATTATTTTTAATGAGTTGTTAGAAAATTAGATAACCAACTTCACGATATCAGTGTTACGGGATTGATGTTTGGAGCAAGAGGAACGATACCCAACTTCTCTTCTCAATTCTGTAAGACCCTAGGACTGCACAAATCTTTTCTGAATGAACTGGCCCTCCTCATAATTAGAGAGTCAGTCAAACTTTTACGAAACCACGTGTATGGACTCTAATTCAGTGTATGGAAAGAAATTGACGCACCATTATCATTTTTCTTTTTCCTTCTTAGCTTTCATTGATTCTTTACTTGAATTTTTTTTTCTTCTGTAAACTGCCATTGTTTGTTTGTGTATTTGTTTGCCTTTTTTCTTACTCTTTTCTATTTATTCTTGTATTGTTTTGTATGCTTTGTCTAATGGCAGCCTCTAATTTGAGGAAGCTCTGATAAATAAAAAATAAATATTCATCAAGAAAAATCTGATGAACATTGGTGAAACTCGACGAATAAGTTGAAAGTCGAAATGCACGAGAGACGGTGATGTTAAATTTGATAATGTATAGGTGAACCTTAAAAATGACAGACACCCATTTTGTAAAGATGCCAGACCAAAATATGTTGAAACTGTTCCGACTTGAGGGCTCCAATTTCCTTAAATTAAGGCGAACACTTTTCAAGAGCTTTGCCTCTTAATTGTCGGCGTCTGTATGGACCACTGGTCCAAGTCTTGCAGATGAGACGCCACATTGAGCAAGCAACTCGATTTTTCAGTTCGAGAATTGGCGATCCTCCACATCTGCCTTCCCCTACCCCGCGGAGTTCGCGACTGGGAGCTTTTCTCAGAAATGTCGACTGACAGATTTCGGAGTAAACAAGACTTCAGATTGGCTAACTTACTGTCCCCACATTCCGTTTTTTTAATGGTGCTGCCTCATTCACTAGAGAAACGAGAGATATCGTCAGTTTTTCAACTTGTAGGACCCTAGCTTTTCCTGATTGCAGGTCCATGTTCGAGTCCCGACATGGAGATCTATGTCTCATCTATATATATACTGGGTGCGTGGCAATTATTTCTGTTCAGCCTGTGGGAAACAAATAGAAGGAGAAGGGAATGAAATAGAACCGAAAGGTTAAAGATACAAGAAAATAAAAGGAAACTAAAAGAAATGATACAGTAAGCCTATAGGCTACATTCACGTTACATTATTTCCTAAAAAGCTAATATCACCGTCTTTCAATATTGCCAACTATTACAGATATCACATAAACAGCAGAAGCACAATACTAGGCACTGAAGAAGCACCAGCAGCAATAATAATAATAATAATAATAATAATAATAATAATAATAATAATGATGATGATAATAATAATACTTACTTACTTACTTACTTACTTACTTACTTACTTACTTACTTACTTACTGGCTTTTAAGGAACGCGGAGGTTCATTGCCGCCCTCACATAAGCCCGCCATTGGTCCCTATCCTGAGCAAGATTAATCCATTCTCTATCATCATATCCCACCTCCCTCAAATCCATTTTTATATTATCTTCCCATCTACGTCTCGGCCTCCCTAAAGGTCTTTTTCCCTCCGGCCTCCCAACTAACACTCTATATGCATTTCTGGATTCGCCCATACGTGCTACATGCCCTGCTCATCTCTAACGTCTGGATTTAATGTTCCTAATTATGTCAGGTGAAGAATACAATGCGTGCAGTTCTGTGTTGTGTAACTTTCTCCATTCTCCTGTAACTTCATCCCTCTTAGCCCCAAATATTTTCCTAAGCACCTTATACTCAAACACCCTTAACCTATACTCCTCTCTCAAAGTGAGAGTCCAAGTTTCACAACCATAAAGAACAACCGTTAATATAACTGTTTTATAAATTCTAACTTTCAGATTTTTTGACAGCAGACTGGATGATAAAAGCTCCTCAACCGAATAATAACAGGCATTTCCCATATTTATTCTGCGTTTAATTTCCTCCCGAATATCATTTATATTTGTTACTGTTGCTCCCAGATATTTGAAAATAATGATAATAATAATAATAATAATAATAATAATAATAATAATAATAATAATGTATTTATTTATGACTGGTTGGTCTAATACTAAAATGTATTTTGTCTGATAAATAACATAAAGATAATAAGATAAAGATAGCCTATTGTGTCCCATGAAGGGCAAAGGCCTCCTTAAATAAGGAAAGCTCTACTTGCCTAACGTGGTTAGCTAGTTCACGTTAGGCGTGATATTTAAGTCTAGGAACTTTAATTTCTTTAACAATGATTCTCTCACTGCCTTTCACAACTTTCTGTCTATGCACAAATGTCCCTCGAGTAGTTTCCACTTTCTTCTGTCTCTTGCCTCTCTGGACCATTGTTGACCTGCCTGTTCTTTGAAGAAGTCTGCCCATCTGCGCCTGATAACATGAAAAACTTTAATTTGACAAAACATTTTACGATTCATGAGATCTAACCTAAAAATTAATATTGTTCGACCACATGAAATGATTAGTACGAACTTCGAAAACCGAACAACACATTTTTTTTAATTTTACTGTCCATTTGTTAATTAGTACTGTATTATTTATAAATTGGCGAAAGAAAATTCAACCTGAAAACCAGAAAATTACTTAATCCAATAGCATACTGTATGTAGTAATAGGGGAGAAATTATTGGTTTCACCCTCGGTTTACAAAGTAATAAGATCCGGACTATACTGGGAGCCCAACAGTAGCAACAGTAGTTATACAGTGTACAGTACTGATTACAATATATTTTCTATATGGATATTCACAATTATGAAGTTACAAATGGAGTTAATCAAAGTAATTGTTGTAAAAACAAAACGTCGTTATGTGGTTACTACGTAAATAGAATAAACAACATGTACGAATGTTAAGTATAGCATTTAATTGAGAGACTGACATGGATCTTTTTGGAATCTATAAACCAGAGCTGCACAATGTTTGCGCTCTGCGAGCCGCCTCACAACTCTTGAGCGGAATGCTGATATTAGCTGCACTCTGTATAAGGGTGGACTGGAAGAAGGGGTGATCTCGTACAAAATATACACAAAAGGAAATACTATTACGAGTGCTTATGAAATGAATTCCCGTTCAGTGTTTGCAAAACTATCTTGGACTATTATTAATTAATAAAGAAATATTTTACAGAAATAATAGAAATTATATAGCTACTTAAATGGACAATATCATTTTGTTATATTTTTATTTATCAGTACATCAAAACGAGGTTTTATGCTGTTGGCAGCTGAAAGGAACAGTAGCCTACTGATCGTAGTGAAACATCAGTTACAGATGTTCGATGCCTGCCTTTATTAAAGTTGATTATAGAAAACAGTTGCTCACAAATATAAATGTTGAGCCAAATATAGCAATCATTTTCACAGCCAGCCTGTGTAGTCGTGGATATTATTGCTATTGTTTAGTCTTGTAAAACTCAACCAGGCTAGTAGTATTATTCAAACGATCTTTAGCCCTTAGGTCACATTGAAGATCAATAAGTTCGAGCTGTAAATCGTTAAATGTTATGTCCCGTCTTTTAGATTCCTCCATACTGTACTGTAGCAGTAGGTAAGCAACGTGAAACAGTTACTGAGAATAGGCCTACACACTGCACTCCACTAGATAACTGAGTGGTCATTTCCCTCTCCTCTACCTATAGCAAGTCTATGTCATTCTGACGTATCTTCCTCTCCGTTTCGGCGAGCGGTAAACACGGCTCTCCCGCTCCGAAGGAGCGCTTTTGTGCAGGTATGCTATAAACATTTGAAATAGTAGAAAATATGTCCTGAATTCAATTTCATTAAAAATGACTAGGACTGTTTTTGTAATAATGTCTTCAATTGTTCCGGGGCCAGATATCGATCCTGGGACCTTTTGCTGTTTTGTTGTGAGTTGGTAAGAGCGGGTGCGTTCAGTCAAAGGTTGCGGGATCGATACCCCGCCCCGGAACAATTTTTCGCTTGAAATTATTGAAGCTTTCTAGTTATTCTGTGATCGAGGAAACCACTAACATTACAGATCAGATTGGTCTGCCTTGGAATTCGAACAAGGCACCTCCGGAATGCGAGTCCATTTCTTCAATCGGTAGCGAAGTTTTGCTCACTCTGTAGTAACAAGAATTCTGTGGGCTATTACAAATACAGCTCTGGAATTTTTGTTTTAAGAGTATGAGTTAAGGCCATCGCAAGAAACAATGAAGGGACTACTACTTTTGGGAAGATGCGTGGTGAAAGATTCACGGGCTTGTAGTCAGTGGTCCAAGAAGAAGAAGACATGTTTAAAACCCAGATGACATGCATTTACTAAATTATGACGCAGAAACGGACAATCCAGTTGTAATACAGGTTCCATCTGACTTTTCGTCCGGCGGAATCTGAGATGGGACACGTAATGTGCACGGATTTATGACCTTGATCAATGATCAAACACGATTCTTAACGCCGACTACACACGTCCGACCTCCAATTAAAATAAAATGTTTGGCTGGCTTCCCTTATGGCAGCGACAAGGGATGGATTTCACCTGTACGTCTCGCGGACATGCATAATGTATGTTGAGTCCCGGGGCAGACACGACAGCTGCGATCTGAGCGCCCTCCCCCCCCCCCAGAACGAAAACAAAACTAGTAGAGAAAAGTGGTGTTATTATTATTATTATTATTATTATTAGTAATATTAATTATTAGTAATATTATTGTTGATATGATTAATATCACTATTATTATTAATATTATTATTATTATTATTATTATTATTATTATTATTATTATTAATTACTTACTTAGGCCTACTTACTTACTTATGGCTTTTAAGGAACCCGGAGGTCATTGCCGCCCTCACATAAGCCCGCCATCAGTCCCTATCCTGAGCAAGATTAATCCAGTCTTTACCATCATATCCCACCTCCCTCAAATCCATTTTAATATTATCTTCTCATCTACGTCTCGGCCTCCCCAAAGATCTTTTTCCCTTCGGCTTCCCAACTAACACTCTATATGCATTTATGGATTCGCCCATACGGGCTACATGTCCTTGCCTATCTCAGAAGTCTGGATTTAATGTTCCTAATTATGTCAGGTGAAGAATACAATGCATGCAGTTGTGTTGTGTAACTTTCTCCATTCTACTGTAACTTCATCCCTCTTAGCCCCAAATATTTTCCTAAGCACCTTATTCTCAAACACTCTTAACTTCTTTTCCTCTCTCAAAGTGAGAGTCCAAGTTTCACACCATACAGAACAACCGGTAATATAACTGTTTTATAAATTCTAACTTTCAGATTTTTTGACAGCAGACTGGATGATAAAAGTTTCTCAACCGAATAATAACACTCATTTGTCATATTTATTCTGCGTTTAATTTCCTCCCGAGTATCATTTATATTTGTTACTGTTGCTCCAAGACATTTGAATTTTTCCACCTCTTCAAGCGATAAATTTCCAATTTTTATATTTCCATCTCGTATAATATTCTGGTCACGGGACATAATCATATCTTTTCGGGATTTACTTCCAAACCTATCGCTTTACTTGTTTCAAGTAAAATTCGCGCGTTTTCCCTAATAGTTTGTGGGTTTTCTCCTAACATAGTCACGTCATCCGCATAAACAAGGAGCTGATGTAACCCGTTCAATTCCAAACCCTCCCTGTTATCCTGGACTTTTCTACTGGGATATTCTAGAGCAAAGTTAAAAAGTAAAGTGATAGCGGATCTCCTTGCTTTAGACTGCGTGAATTGGAAATGCATGTGACAGAAACTGGCCTATACGGACTCTGCTGTACGTTTCACTGAGATACTTTTTAATTAATCGAACTAGTTTCTTGGGAATATCAAATTCAATAAGAATATTATATACAACGTCTCTCTTAACCGAGTCAAGTGCCTTTTTGAAATCTATGAATAACTGATGTACTGTATCCTTATACTCCCATTTTTTCTGCAATATCTGTCGAATACAAAAAATCTGATCAATAGTCGATCTATTACGCCTAAAGCCATACTGATGATCCCCAATAATTTCATCTACGTATTATTATTATTATTATTATTATTATTATTATTGTGTTATTTTACGACGCTTTATCAACATCTTAGGTTATTTAGCGTCTAAATGAGGTGAAGGTGATAATGCCGGTGAAACGAGTCCGGGGTCCAGCATCGGTAGTTACCCAGCACTTGCTCATATTGGATTTGAGGGGAAACCCCGGAAAAACCTCAAACAGGTAAATTTGCCCCGACTAGGAATCGAACCCGCGCCACCTGGTTTCGCGGCCAGATGCGCTAACCGTTACTCCACAGGTGTGGACTATTATTATTATTATTATTATTATTATTATTATTATTATTATTATTATTATTATTTAGGAACATTAAATCCAAACGTTTGAGATGGGCAGGGCATGTAGCACGTATGGGCGAATCCAGAAATGCATATAGAGAGTTAGTTGAGAGGCCGCAGGGAAAAAGCCCTTTGGGGAGGCCGACACATAGGTGGGAGGATAATATTAAAATGGATTTGAGGGAGATGGGATATGATGATAGAGACTGCGGGTTCCTTAAAAGCCATAAGTAAGTATTATTATTATTATTATTATTATTATTATTATTATTATTATTATTAAACTATGTAATTACATGAAACATAACTAGACTCCATAAATTAAAATGGAAATTCTCATGGAAATTTCTTCCATTGTTTAAACCGGGAATCGAACTATCGACTACGGTGGGCAAGGCGTACGCTACTTTAGAGTCACCGCGGCGGACTGACTGGGAAAATCGCATAGTCAAAATATATTCCTAGTCCGTAAAAGCTTCGTGCCTCATTACATGGGAGTCTACTAGTTCTATTTGGCGGTGGTAGGTTGGCAACGCAGCATATAAAATGACTCTATTGAAGATAACTGTTGATATGTTCAAAACCACAGAGTTAAGTTATTTCCCAAGCCTGCCCGGGGGCCCGCGCACACCCATCTATCATACACCCAGCGTAATAACTAGTTTGTGCCGGCCGGAGATTACAATGGAAGACGCCTTTAAGGGCGAAGCACGTACTTGCGGTAAGCAAATACTGGACCTTAATAATACCGGCCAGGCCACCAAGCATCTCGGACGAGGAGTATCAGTTTTCGAGCACGGAACAGGAAGAAAACAGATTTCAGATACCGAGTCCCAACTACCTGGGCACACTCAAGCATTTATTCTTCCCGTAGTCAAATATTCATTGCAAATAATATAAAGTTTCATCCATGAACAAAATTCCGTTCTTGTCACTCTAGTGGTAGCGCTTCTAACTACAAATGCAGCGGACCCAAGTTCGATTTTAAGTAGTGAATAAGTGAAGCTTTACCTCGCCCCATAGGAAATGGATATGTCTCTTGTCTTATTTTTATCCTGTATTGTCTTAACGTTTTTTTTATACTAGGTTATTTTATGACGCTTTATCAACAGCTTGGCGGCCGGGTAGCTCAGTTGGTAGAGCAGCTGGCTACGGACTGGAAGGTCCGGGCGTTGCCAAGCTTTCAGAACGGCCCCGAGGTTCACTCAGCCTCCTATAAAATTGAGTACCGGACCTCCAACATAATAGCCAAATTGGCTAGTCTCTTATATGAGACAACTCATCCCGCCTAAGGTATTCCGTGGTTTTCCTCAGGCGTAAGACAAATGTCGGGATGAGCCCTATAAGAAATGGGCCACGGACCTATATGCCCTTCCCCATATATATTCCACCTTTCTTATAAATTATGTATGCCCTATTTCAGATAATATTAATAGTATATTAAACATACGAGGTCACTCAATAAGTCGCAAATTGAAAGGACAGGGACCTCTCAAATTGCAGTTTAGATTTCACGGCGCTTCTTCCGACGGCCTTCACCTGCTTTGTCATCGAACAACAGATGACGGCGTCTTGCCATCCTAACGGCACACACCAGCCAACTCCTCCTCGCCCCGTTCCGTGATCAATTGATCAGTCTCAGCCCCCCTCGCGTATGTGGTACCTAAGAGGTTACGTCCAATTTCGGCTTCCCCTTCAAAATTTTCTAGAGCTCCTTCAGGGGAGCAGCGTAACCCGGAGTGAGACTAGTGGCCAACAGGCTTGGAGCTCACATATTTAGTTTTGTACAGCCCCCAACCCCTTGCAAGGACGCGTTTTGCGTACCTTTTAAATTTTCCTCCCAATTCTCCTTCGATTTTTCGATTTTTCGATTTTTTTCCCGGGGGTAAAAGGCGGTTAGAGCGTGGTGCCGACCACACCACCTCATTCTAGTGCCGAGGTCATGGAAAGCATGGGGCTCTACCTCCATGCCCCCTAAGTGCCTTCATGGCATGTTACGGGGATGCCTTTACCTTTTTATCAACAGCTTAGGTTATTTAGCGTCTGAATGAGATGAAGGTGATAATGCCGGTGAAATGAGTCCGGGGTTGGGCTGAGGGAAAACCCCGGAAAAACCTCAACCAGGTAAATTGCCCCGACCGGGAATCGAACCCGGGCCACCTGGTTTTGCGGCCAGACGTGCTAGCCGTTACTCCACAGGTGTGGACTATTGTCTTAACGTAAGCGTTGGTCTTTCGTCGCGCTGACCACAACACAAGGAAGTCCCGCTACTGATGAATGTTCGTTTGTTGTTCGTTTTTCCATCACACGGATCACTATACAGCTAGGTTTCTAATTCTCTTTAAGATATACTGTACATCGATTTCGAAATGACAAGTTTCTTCAAAATTTGGTAAAGTTTATTTCTTCTATTACTGCAATGTACCGAAGTATGTATGATAGACTATTTCCGTGCAGGAATTCTGCGTTATCATATGATGAAGCGGAGAAGAATTCTCTCCGGCACCGGGTTTCGAATCTGGGTTTTCAGCTCTAAGTGCTGACGCTCTATCCCTTTCCCTTTAGTGGTCAACCCTCATGCGCTGTGTCATAGATTTGTGACAGTGGCACATTGTCCAAAACACTATGTGCAGAGGTGCACTCATTACGAGTGACTAAGTGGCCGGGATCCGACGAGATGAGAGCCGTCTTGAATCACTAAGTGATTTCTTACGCATATCATATTATTACGATGTACCGAAGTACATATGATATTTTCGTGCAGGAAGTCTGCGTTATCTTATGATGAAGGGAACCTAAGAGGTGGAGCTTAAACTGAGAGGATTCAACCCGGCATCGGAGTTGGAATCCGGTGTGGCTTAATGGATAGAGCGTCAGCACGTAGAGCTGAAAACCCGGGTTCGAATCCCTGTGCCGGAGAGAATTTTTCTCCTCTCCACCGATCCTTCATCATTTCTTCTAGTTTTCAAAGATATGTAGCTAACTTGTGACCATCATCTCAGTAGTTTCTAAACTATTTGGGCCTTTATAATGTGATCGTACTATACTTTCTGCATCAAACAGGTCTTGCCTCCTCTACTACAATTCATTTAAAAATATATATTTAAAAAATATTAGTCTACACTTTTTTGTGAAGTTCTTATATAATGTAATATTTCTCATAATCGGTTCAAGATAAACAAATAACTTAATTATATGGCATTCGCCATTTGTAGGGGTCATTTTGTCACAATCACTTTCACTCTAGATCAATTTATGACGAAGTTCGGTCTGTCCAAATTCTTTTCTTAAATTCTTTTTGACTCCAAAAGTCGATCATCACATTCAGTGACCTTGTAAATTGCTTAATTTATCCTCAAAAATCATATAATCAAACTTTTAAACACATGAATTAAAAAAAGTGAACTGTTGTCCTTAAGGGTTAATGTATACCTTAAAAGGCTTTGTTTAATTGATTTCTGTTACAAGTTTGTATATCTTAAACTAGAACATTCGCAGGACAGTTACACTGATGGTTCTCTGACCAGCGAAATGAAAAATCGAAAATTTTCTGTTCAGCGTCAACAGATGACTCCTCAATCCTTAACACAGTGACGTTTTTTATATTAAAAGCTTCCTTTGCCATTGTTATCCTCCTTTTGACTTCCTGGCAGCAGCTCATGTGACTACAGTAGGCCTACACCCCAAGTATTTGAAGCTGCCCCCTTTCTCTAATGCCGCATTTCCAATTCGCACGTTTACCTTCTTTATTTTCTTCCGATAACCATGGTCTTCGTCTTGTTTGCATTTATCTTCATCCCATATTGCTCACAGCTGTCATTTAGTTCCAGTAGCATATCCCTTAGTATCGTCTCCTCTTCTGCTAACAACGTCATATCGTCAGCAAATTTTATGCACTTTATTTTTCTTCCTCCTACTATTACCGTTTCCATTCTGAAAATAGTTCTTCACTAAATCCTTCAAGTAGAGAGACTACTTGTTCAGAATTGTCACAAGAGTACGGACGGAACAGATCATGAAGTCCAAATCTTCAAGGTAAAGTATAAGGGTGATGATGATGATGATGACGATGATGATGATGATAATGATGATAATGACAATTCAAAATTAAATTGAAAAAGTTTGTCTTAGTTAATGTTTTTAGATATTGCTAGAAGTATTGATTTGTGTTTTTTTTTTCTTTTTATTTTTTAATCTAGATTAAAATTGCAAGTTTCATGTTTAGTTAATTAGTTAGGATACAATTAATTATGATAATCACTCATTTAAAGTTTGTGTGACTGCAACCTGTGCATATTTTTGTGTGGCTTTACTTTGTTTACAGTCTTTCTCTCTCTCTGTCTCTCTCTCTCTCTTTATTTTTTGTGTAGCTTTACTTTGTATATAGTGTATTTTTTTCTGTTTATTTCTATTATTGTATTTGTATTCCTGGTGTTGTGGAAGATAAGGCCTGATGACCTTAACTACACCAGAATAAATAAATAAATAAATAAATAAATAAATAAATAAATAAATAACGACGATTAGCCTAGGACCACAAACAAACCATAACGGCAATTATCAACTAATATGGAAAGAACTGGAAAACTTCAAGATTTTGGATCACAATTGAACTGAGAGATCATGTGAACCGATCACAGAGCCACGTTTTCGACAAATAGATGGAGTGAATGTGAGCTATTCCATATACGTACATATCTTCAAATAACGTGTGCAACTCTTCACTGGAGTCGTTGGCCCATAAAGACATCAGTCGGCAGAGAAACGAATTTTGTAGAGCGAAGAATTGTCGGCTGGTAATTCTTCCTAGTCAGAAGTAATGTACGTTTTATCAATGAGAATCCCGCATTTAATTCCCTCTATACGAAAGTCATGTTGAAGACCTTCTATCGCCCCTCGACATTGTTGAAGCCCACTGACTTCTGATCTAACAGCGACGGTAACCAAGAGACCACCGACAACGTCCCTGTTGAAAAATGTGTAGTGATCCTGTTTCCCGGGTCCCTGAAGTTGGAGCCGGCTATGAAATACGAAGCGTCCAAGGCAATTATCATAAGCTCCCGTTATCGGAAAGACCGGCATTCCGTGGTGAGAGGTGATTCATGTGCAAATTGCGTGGGTTAAATGTTTTGTGTGGAATATTGAGGAAATAGTTTCGCCATTACAGGTTGCGGTTTTGATTGCGAGACTTCCTGAATTAAGTCTCCAGTCAATATTACCTTGTCGACAAAATAAAATCACTCCAAATACGTTGCAATGCGTTTTGAGGGCCTGTTACTATAACCTGTCAGGATGAATATGTGATTATGATGATGGTGATGGTAATGATGATGATGATGATAATTACGTAGGCATTTCGTGTCCTATCACGATTTCAAGAGAAAATCTCACAGCTTACTGAAAAAAATAAATGAATTAAAATTTAGTAGAAGCGTAAAACTGCTATGGAAAGGGAAAAAAATGCAGAATGGCCTTCACTGTTTTATAATCACGTAATTGGGCAAATTCTCAAACGCCCGACTCTGTTTGGCCACACTATATAAAATAAATGGTAGTGATTTTGTAACTGGTGTGTTGGCAACTGAGATAAATATCGACATTTGTCGGTACTGGACTTCCATGAAATTAAAGTTGTACTAGATTTCTGAGCCGGTTACTGGAAGCTAGTGAAATTTGAACATACTAATAATTAATTAATATCAGTATTAATATTAATGCATAATAGTTATTTAATGTGTTGCGTTGTGGTTATAATTCAAGACTAGTCAGGTAAGTTTTCGGAGTTAGTACTAATAATTTCATGTGGTCAAACAAAATTTTTAGGTTAGGCCTCGTGAGTCAATTGTTTAGTCAAACCAATGAATTTCGTATTGCCAAATAAAATATTTGACATGTTGATCCCTTTCTCGTACAGTTCGCCTACGAAAATATGTTACAAATTATTGAATTATTTAGGATAACCTTCCAACATAAAGTACGGTAAGTAAATAAGTAATTTAATGCGTAGAATCATGTGATATCTGGTAACAGTTGACAACATTGACAAGACGGCAATATTTGCTGTTTAGGAACTGTTCTTATTTGACCCTCACTATACATTTGTTCGGATCTAATTTCTGCATGTTTAAAGGACAAAACTAAAATTCTTTCAATCATTTGTTATCATATGCAGGAAGCATATGGAAATGCTAATATAGGTGCTAACATTGTTAAAAAATGGCTTAATTCCAACTTCCTTTCTTTAAATATATCTAAATCAACTTTAGTTTCTTTTTCGTTAACAGCTGCCAGTGTTCAAAATTTAAAATTTAGCGATAAATATAGACTAATAATACACAGTGAAAATTGTTTAGATCCCAAAAGTTGTAAATGTCCACCTTTGAAAGAAGCCACGTATGTCAAATATCTGGGTATCATTATTGATCAGAATTTAAAATGGTCTCATCACATTACTTATCTTTGTAAGAGGCTTCGTAAAACAATTTATAAATTCGTTAATCTTCGATGCTACTTACCTATTAGAGTTCTACGAAATGTTTATTTGGCCATTATTCAGTCTATCATTCAATATGGTATAATTGTTTGGGGTGGAAGTACAAAAATTAATCTTAGTCCGTTAAATTTACTGCAAAAACGAATAATTAAAATTTGTTTGAAGAAACGTTGCGATTATCCAACTAAATTAATTTATTCTGAATTTATTGTATTTAATATTGAACAAATTTATAAGTATACGCTGTTAAAATTTTATCATAAAAATCGTAATAAGTTTGTATTACAGACACACAATTATGAGACAAGACGAAATATTAATTCAAAATTAGTAGAACCTAAATGTCTCACATCTGCTGGTCTAAAGCATAGCATAAATTTTGGCCCTCGGTTGTACAATGCTTTAACTAAATTACACCCAGAACTTCTAACATGTAACCCACTAACATATAACAAGAAAATAAGAAAGGTGTTAATATCTTCAATATGATTAAATAAATTTATAGCCTATGTGTATGAATTAATCAACCTATATTATATTTGTATTCTATAATTTTGAAATATATATTAGTCCTACTTTTCACGTGCGATATTATTCTTCTCTAGTGTTAATATTATATTATATAATTCCATTGCCGCTGTAATTATATTTTAGTTCCTATTTTATTTTACTTATTTATTTATATTATTATTATTATTTATTTTAATATTATATCTGAACTGCGACCGAGCACGAGCGCTGCTCATTCGGTCTCAAATTCTGTTAATACTACTGTATCTTCTTTTTATATTGCTTGTATTATTTTATTTTTATTTCTCTTTGTTTGTTTTGTAATTATATTTCTTTATTCTGTATAATTGAATTTAAATAAAAAAAATTTAAATATGCTCTCTTAAATTAACTGAACATATTGGGAATTAAATCAATGATTTTCCCAAAACATAGGAACAAATTGTTATCTCGGAAATGCAGCAAAAACGAGGAAAATTGTATTAAACTTTTTTTGTTTGAAATATCTCAAAGAATAAGACCCTGAAATTAATGACATTACTTGCGGTTTGCCCTGTATTTGTATTGTCAAGCATGAAGTGAATCCAAACATAAAGCTTGCATGTCATTTGCATTATTTTTCTTGTCTTTCTCATCCTATTTTCCATTTGCTACAACAATGGTCTTCATATTATAATTTATCTGTTGTTCCTTTGTTATCCTTATTTTCTACTGTCTTCAAAATCGTCTTCATCTTTTCTTTTTCTCACAATGTGTCATGTCTAACTGCAATATCTACAGAGTCGAGCGTATTACTTGCCCTGCACGACTCTTCATTTCCCTCAGACAGGGTCCCGATGCGGTAGTCAGCATCTTGAGACGAAGCGTAGGAGGATCGCATGGCCGGGAGGAAGAAGACGTGAGAGGACCTCTTGCTCGTAGGAGGCTGAATTGAGTGGACCTCAGAGCTGTTCGTAAAATTCCCTGCCCTTCAGAGAAATGAAGTCACGCTCTGCCAGTCCTTGTTCCGACTCAGTAACAGAGTTCAAGGACATAATCCAATATGTACGACCGCCTGCACCTCCTAGGATTTGGGCAAGTGGAGCCATCGCAGGCTGTAGAGATTTATGTAGAGCGGTGTCTTCATATTGCGATAGGCCTGTGTTCACTCATGCATGAGAGGGGAGACATAATGGGAAGAAGAAGAAGAAGAAGAAGAAGAAGAAGAAGAAAAGACGAGGAAGGATAGGGAGATGGAGGGAAGACGAGAATTAGGGAATAATGATGAAACAGGAACGATGATGAGCAGGAAAAACGAGGAAAGAAAGTAACCCAACGAAGAGAATTGTTTTTATTTTTTATTTTAGTAGGTTATTTTACGACGCTTTATAATCATCTTAGGTTATTTAGCGTCTGAATGAGATGAAGATGATAAAGCCGGTGAAAAGAGTCCGGGGTCCAACACCGAAAGTTACCCAGCATTTGCTCATATTGGGTTGAGGGAAAACCCCGGAAAAAACCTCAACCAGGTAACTTGCCCCAACCGGGAATCGAACCCGGACCACCTGGTTTCTCGGTTAGACGCGCTAACCGTTACTCCACAGGTGTGGATAAGAGAATTGTTAAAATGAGAAAAGAAAGATAAGAACAAGCTAAGAAAAGTAGACGAAGAGAATGCAGTAGAAGGACAAATGAAGATGAAAAATAAAAAGAAAGAAACGGGGAAAAGAAATAGAAAGAGGGCAACTGGGAAGACTCGAGTCGTGGACCGTCGTGGACCGTAGCCGAAAGACCGGGGTTCGACGTGCAGTGAACTTGAGTGAGTCGGTAACTATGACAGTGTCCACCAGGCGAGTGCGACGTAGTTCGGAAGACCTGAGTTCGATGTGCAGTGAACTTGAACAGTGAGCTAAAAGAACTAGCCAAGGCGAGCGAACTGTGAACTGACAGTTTTGTTCTGCACATAGTGCATTGTGGACATTAATTGAAATTAGGAGTACATTGTTGTTCTTCTCAATAATGCACGTCGTGTATTGCCATTGTCGTCGTGTGGAGTGCAATGACGACTATTGTATTGCTGTGTTGAGTGGGATACCCATTGTTGTAGGGTGAATTATTAGGAATAAAAGTCGCATTGTTGTCGGATGTGTTATCAACCCTGGAAAGACACAAGCAATTATATTAGGACACAAACGGCAAACCGACGCTGTAAAGCACCTCGACATTTCCCCCGTACAATCCATATCCATTTCAGTTCTTCGGTAAAAAATCTTGGCATTCACATGGATAATAATCTCAACTGGGACATGCAAATCACAGAAACCTGCAGAAAAGTATATTCTATTGTCCATGTACTAAAAAGGATAAATGTTCATCTTCCTTCTTGCTTAAAAAAGTTCCTTGTGCAGACGCTTGTATTTCCCTATTTTGACTATGCTGACATTTTACTGACTGACCTTTCAAGCGACAACAAAACGAAACTTCGAGTTCATAATTTGTGTGTACGTTTTGTAAGCAATGTTCGTAAATATGATCATATTACCCCATCCCTGGAAGCAATAGGTTGGCTTAAACTAGATAAGAAAAGAAATTTCCATTCACTTCTCCTTCTCTTCGAAATCTTGAACTCTTCTATTCCTTCGTGCCTGTCGTCTCGCTTCACTTACCTTTCTTCCCACCACAATCTGAACACACGCTCTCGCCATGAAACAATACTAACAATACCATCCCATCGCACCTCCTCATACTCATCCTCTTTCACAATAGCCCTGCCAAGACTCTGGAATTCGTTACCTGCTAGCATCAGGGACTGTCGAAATAAAATTGAATTCAAACGCAAACTTACTAGGCACTTGGCCAGTAATTGAGACTCGTTCAGACATGGTTTCTTGTAAATAGTTATCTTAATCTATCACAAAATATTTCAGTATCCGGTAATTCCATCATTATAGAATTTTGTTATTGTAGGTTTAATTTGTAATTCAGTAAATACAAAAATATTCTTTGTTCTTAACTTCTATGATAAAATGTCTAGCTTTCATTAATCAGGTAATCTTGTCGTACTTTAATTTGTATTGTAATTGTAATTGTAAATTTAATATTAATTGTAATTTTATTGTTCATATTATAGTTGTAATCCCCTGGTAGAGGGGCAGAGAAGGCCTGACGGCCTTATCTCTACCAGGTTAAATAAATATATATTAATAATACTAATGGTTAAAGAGAATAAAAGGTACATTATTATAACAGACATACATTTTCATTATCTGCTGAAATCATAATTTCATTTTAACATTTTATAATATAACTACAAATAACATGATTAATACATTAATTAAATGAAGAATTGTTGAAAACGCAGTTATCAAATCTGAATTAAGGAGTGTTATTTTCTTAACACACAATGGACGTGGAATTACAAGATGAAGATATGGATATGGAAGTAGTGTTTTGAATTTTATTTAGTACTTCATTGTTACATTAATGGAGTCATGGTAATCTATTTTCAGGGAAATAGTTGGCAACACTGACTAAACAAAAGAACGGCCATGCGATAAATTAATTGTGATAAATCGAGTTGCAAAAATTATCGCGATGTATTACTGTGACTGGTTGGAATTAAAAATTTCATTACATTTCATTGATTGAAAATGGAATGACGTCACATAAACGAAATAATCGTCAAAATAGATTTGCAGTTCGTCAATGTCACATTAAATTGTACAGTTTTTATTCCTGATTCTTGCAGTCAGCACAACAGCATACCTTTGCGGAAGATAACGCACCACATCACATTGATCGATGCTCTTGACGGGCTTCAAACCCGCGACAGTAACATTCGCATTAACCATTGTGTTTGACACTGTCGGCATGTACAGTTCTCCATCGTTATAATACACTTTGAAAGAATGCTTGCTTTGAACTAACCATCAGAGCGTAAGAGAAACCCGTCCGACCCCTGAGTTGAGAAGCATTTCGTAGGCAGGACTCTGGCAAGTGAAGTTGTAAAGTGACGTGGTGGCCGCCAGGGGGTCCCGTGAAGAAAGAGACACCATCCCTGGAGGCTTTCTCTTTTCACTGCCACCTCCCCGTCGGCGTCACATCCCGAAATCTTCTCAGTGTAATAAATAACAAACAAGGTAAAAAGAACTGCCGTGCAACAAAAGGCCGAGAAAATTTCTACAGTGTGTTGGCTGAATAGGGAACCTGCCCTGCGTAGTAATGGGCAGTGAGTCAAGCGCGGTTCACAACTCAAAGTGTGCGTCGGCTAGCTGATGTCTTCCCACAACATGGGAATACGAATATCTCCATTCTATCACAGGAAGTATAAGATAGAAGTTTAAGAGTTCTGTATAATTATTTTAACTATAGCCATAGCATGGCGCGTCCTCAGGTTGCGGATAGAGGAGACGGCCTCCAGATATGGAGGGTAGCTGTGAATATATTGAATAAGCAGTCGCGGACAGCCGATGAGGGGTAGACCTCCAGCTTGGGGGTTGGGCGAAGGGCTAACAACCCATCACCGTAAAAAAAACAGCTTGTTACGAATCCTTCAAATGAGCCTCGGAATGGGACAGACGTTTGAGATGGGCAGGGCATGTAGCACGTATGGGCGAATCCAGAAATGCATATAGAGTGTTAGTTGGGAGGCCGGAGGGAAAAATACCTTTGGGGAGGCCGAGACGTAGATGGGAAGATAATATTAAAATGGATTTGAGGGAGGTGGGATATGATGATAGAGAATGGATTACTCTTGCTCAGGATAGGGACCAATGGCGGGCTTATGTGAGGGCGGTAATGAACCTCCGGGTTCCTTAAAAGCCAGTAAGTAAGTATAGCTATTATGCTTGAAATTGATTAAGACACACAGATGGTTGAAAATTAGCAAAGAAGCGACAGAAGATATGAGGGAGAAAGAGCTTATGAACTGAAACAAAGGGAAATATTTCTGGTGCTAAGGAGCACGGTCTCACGAAATTGCAATAGGAATGGACCAGCACAATGGAAGACACTATAACAGGTCACAGAAACGAAGACACGGAAGGAATTTGAAACAAAATAAGGAATGAGTTAGGGAAAGACAGCCTACTGGAAGCAAACATCCCTCCATAATCAGTAGTGAAACTGTTTAGGGCAGCATAAATCGGTTGCAAAATGCACAAAAACGAAACGGGCACTCGAACCTGGTTGTCCAGGTTCAATCTAGGAACGAAAGAAGAGATCACGTAGCCAAAAACGTAGGTAATATTGAAGCACTCAAAATGTAATATTTCACACAAAGTTCCATCAAAGGGCGAAATCCTCTATTGCACACCACTGTCATATAAAATCTCAAAGCTAAGCCATATTAATTCTGTAAAAAATCTTAATTTATTTATATTTTCACGCAATTAAAACAATTTTCACCCCCTCCCCAGAGAATATAGAGACAATTTGCAAATCAAGATTTCAGGTATAACTCCCTGTAAAGTTGATTTGAATAATTTCGAGGGAAAAATTGTTCCGGGGCCGGGCATCGAACCCGGGAACTTTGGTTTAACGTACAACAGAATGCCCTTTTTGCATGTTGTCATTGACGTACTGAACATATCGACATGCATAACCGTTTCCGTTCTCGATTTATTGTGAAAGAAATCTAAACCTCCACGTCCTCTGCTTCCCGTTCTCGTTCTCAGTTTATTGTGCACCAGTCTTTAATGTAACAAACGTGGCAATTGACGAGAGGGGAACTGTTCGTTGGTACACAACAAGCTAAATAGAGACTGAGATGTATTTATTTATTTTACTTTTTGAAAATAACTTAGAGTGCTAAAATGATCTCCATTACTTACGTTTGCCACTGCATAGGGTAACTTTTGTAGGTTTTGGAATCCGGTTCCGGACAATTGGCCACAGAAAATTGGTAACAGGGACAATTGGCCACAGAAAATTAGTAATAGGGACAATTCGCCACAAATAGACTATTTGCCACAGATAGATAATTAGCCACAGATAGACAATTTACCACAGATAGACAATTTGCCATACACATTCTACACATTCCTTTGCCTTAATCTTTCTCCAGTCTGCAGAATGATTCTTGTGTTCAGACGGTTCTTTGACGACACTGCTTCCATCTTCTGATAACGTGACTGTTGCATTACACCCGCCACGCATGCCAAAGCGCCAAACAACTCCATTCTTATTTTCTCTAAGTCTCGTGTACATGTAGCCAAGGTATATTCATTTGTCAGAGCCTGTTTCTGATTTTGTGAAGCGAATTTCTTCCGCCATAGTTCCTATTTAGTTTACAGCTTCTGGATTTGTCTTGTGTTACCATAGAAATATATTATAAATTATTGCGAATTTGAGTATTGCCTTCATATATTCCAAGTTGTAGCGAATTTTAGTATATGGCCAATTGTCTTTCATATGAATTTTAATGTGTGGCTAATTGTCTTTGATACGAATTTCAATTATGTGGCGAATTGTCTTTGATACGAATTTCAATTATGTGGCGAATTGTCTTTGATACGAATTTCAATTATGTGTCGAATTGTCTTTGATACGAATTTCAATTATGTGGCGAATTGTCTTTGATACGAATTTCAATTATGTGTCGAATTGTCTTTGATACGGATTTCAATTATGTGGCGAATTGTCTTTGATACGAATTTCAATTATGTGTCGAATTGTCTTTGATACGAATTTCAATTATGTGTCGAATTGTCTTTGATACGAATTTCAATTATGTGTCGAATTGTCTTTGATACGAATTTCAATTATGTGTCGAATTGTCTTTGATACGATTTTCAATTATGTGTCGAATTGTCTTTGATACGATTTTCAATTATGTGTCGAATTGTCTTTGATACGAATTTCAATTATGTGTCGAATTGTCTTTGATACGATTTTCAATTATGTGTCGAATTGTCTTTGATACGATTTTCAATTATGTGTCGAATTGTCTTTGATACGAATTTCAATTATGTGGCGAGTTGCCTCTGTGGTCAATTTTCTGTGGCGAGTTGTCCCCAACCCTTTGGAGTCAGATCTCAAGGATTGACGAATTTCATGTTGTTACAAATTCATTTTCTGTGTTGTACAGTTCGGTGAATCATTGCATAGTTTTCGGTAAATCAACGAATATTTCTATGGCAGCACGACTAATTTAATGTCAAAACTGTTCCTTCCTCAATGCTATACCCGCTACCCATGTAGTGGAACGGACTATATCTGATATTTTTACGACTTCCTGTTTTCGGCGCTTCATAAACTGGAAACCAGAACATTGGACCACCGAACTATCCCTCATGCTAACTGTCACAAGGGCCGATGTCGTCCTTTAGCATCGGAAATACTTTTTTATGTCTGAGGGTCTCGTCCCGAACTTTACGGAGTGGCATTGGTGCATGTCCACCCGAAATCATCATAGCTCCAGCAATCTAGTTCTCCTTAGTTCTACTTTTCTAACTCACTCACAGAAACTTTCAAGTAAAACACCAAAATTATTCATTTACCATTAAAGAAAGAAAAGCAAGTGTTCATTATTAGAACCTATCTTATTATAATATACATAGCAATATTCCAACCTTACTTACTTACTTTCTAACTTACTGGCTTTTAAAGAATCCGGAGGTTCATTGCTGCCCTCACATAAGCCCGCCATCGGTCCTTATCCTGAGCAAGATTAATCCAGTCTCTACCATCATATCCCACCTCCCTCAAATCCATTTTAATATTATCCTCCCATCTACGTCTCGGCCTCCCCAAAGGTCTTTTTCCCTCCGTCCTCCCAACTAACACTCCATATGCATTTCTGGATTCGCCCATACGTGCTACATGCCCTGCCCATCTCAAACGTCTGGATTTAATGTTCCTAATTATGTCAAGTGAAGAATAAAATGCGTGCAGTTCTGTGTTGTGTAACTTTCTCCATTCATTCCTACCAAACATAAAAATATATCAGTGTAGAAACAATACAGTTTTCTCGTGAACTACGCAAACTCAATTGTTTTTCCATAACAAAATTACAACATTATCTCTCAATACTAGAATTGTGGTTTAAGAAATTTAAAATCGAAATGAAGGTAGGAAAAATTCATGCAATAATCTTGACGAAATGATATTCTAGACCAATAGAAATATTCTCGTTCTGCAGACACTAATCCCATGGACGTCAACAGTCAAATATTTGAGTAATACTAGTTTGTCGCCAGGATAAGAGAGAGGGTTAGGAATTGAACGAGTTACATCAGCTGCTTGTCTATGCGGATGACGTGAATATGTTAGGAGAAAATACACAAATTATTAGGAATATCACGGGAATTTTACTTGAAGCAAGTAAAGAGATAGGTTTGGAAGTAAATCCCGAAAAGACAAAGTATATGATTATGTCTCGTGACCAGAACATAGTACGAAATGGGAATATAAAAATTGGAAATTTATCCTTCAAAGAGGTGGAAAAATTCAAATATCATGGAGCAACAATAACAAATATAAATTGTACTCGAAAGGAAATTAAACGCAGAATAAATATCGGAAATGCCTGTTAATATTCGATTGAGAAGCTTTTGTCATCCAGTCTGCTCTCAGAAAACCTGAAAGTTAGGATTTATAAAACAGTTATATTACTGCTTGTTCTGTATTGTCGTGAAACTTGGACTCTCATTCTGAGAGGTTAAGGGTGTTGTTAGCGAAGCGTCTTGTGAATAATGTGAGCAGTGCTCAAAACTGTTACAGTAAAACTTCGATAAGCCGGACTTCGCTTAAATCGGACAGGGAAAAAAAAAAAAAAAAAAAAAAGGAAATACATTCCGAACTGTCCCAAAAGACTATAGACATGTACTTCAAACTAACATCCGCAGCAAGAGTTTCGAGTGAGGCAGAACCTGGTCCTTCGGGCACATCATCATAATTATGGGTACCACGTATGTACTGCATTGTAGGCCTATGTATTGCTTTACATTTTACTTTACTGTATAGTGTATTTAGGTCTACGCCCTTTAAATAAAACATAATAAACGTGTCTTGTTGCTATAAACGGAGTTTTAATGCTCTTTGTACTGTTCTTTAGATTATTTCAGTTAATCCGGACTTTTGTTAAACCGGTCAGCTTATCCTCCAATTAGTTCGGATTAACGAGGTTTTACTGTATTTCTTGTAATGCACTTCAATTTGTTTCTGTAAGGCCCAATTGTATAAAACTCCCTGACTAAAGATCAACTTTGATCGAAGATCGAAAAGTGAACCGAGTTCAGACACTTCTTCTATTGTATAAAACTTTTCTGCGATCAAATTACCTTGGTTCAAATGCAATCTAAGTTCACGTGAAAAGGATTTGGCAACATCGCTTAAACAGGTGAAATACGTGATGCGCGGACAGGTTTGTTCAGTGTTGCCAATCTAGCCACTTTAACTCTTTTGCAACAACAATTTCTTTTAACTTTTAAATTGCTTAAATATGGATTTAGTGACCTTTTTAGCACCCCATAGTGACAAAATTTAATCTTTCTTTGTTGATAATGAGAAATCTAGCGACTTTACAACTACTTTTTGGCGACTTTCCGTACACTGTGTTGGAGACACTGGTTTTTTGTGCAATGTAAATAATGGCGGACAATAAGAAAAAGGTTGACTGTTCTCCGAGTTGTTATCATGTTATGGTGTTTGATACTGCTAAACCTAATAAAGCTTCATAAAACGACAATTTTCATTTAGTAATACAGTTAATTGAAAATTTATGAATATACCTATCATATCCATTAATAATTAATGGTTGTTATAAACATAATATAATTATAGGTTATGTTATTTGATACTGCTGAACACGATAGAGCCTTATAAAATATAAGAATGTTTGTGTATTAAGGCAAGAAATTGAAAGAAATATATGTAAATGTACCTATCATATCTATTAATATTAATAATAATGGATATTTTATTTGCACAATCTGTCACTCGTATATTTCAAACAGAAAAGAATAACTGAACTTGGATCATCTAACTTAATCGGAGAAATTTCTTCAGTCAAAGTTGACTTTAGTTTGAGACAAATTAATCTCAGATTAGACTTTATACAACATAAAATTCTAAGTTCAGCCGAGACAAGGATCAATTTAACCTCTGATCTAAGATTAAATGGTTTATACAATCGGGCCTAAGAATGACAGAAAAATATTTTGTTGAAGTTGTATGTAGCTTTTCCTACATCACGAATATTAATTAGCGGGATGGTTTTGACGATGAAAATTATCACGTGATTGTGTTGTTTGTTGTCATGGTGATGCTGTAGTGGTTGTGGTAGTGGCGATGTTACCTGCCCGGAATTTGGCTCGTTAACACTAGATAATCCTTGTCGTGTTAAAGCTTGTTTACTACGAAGAAGAAGAAGGTTCAAACCTGTTGCTGCTGTATTTTGACAGTGAGTCGTCAAATAACACGAATCGCTAAGAGGATTACCTGTTATTGGCATGCCCGCCCAGTTTACATGACGCCTCAAATTTTCTTACATGAATCTTGCTTTGAAGTATTTGTACTTAAATAGTTGTCAAACACCAATAATCCAACAAAAAAAGTGCATCACTGCTGTTATTTTTTGGCTACGGGCTAAAATATTAGTAATTAACTAATAGCAATGCAAATACACTTTTCTTCATCTTCCTCGTCATCATTTTCAGGCTGTCTAATTTTTAAGGGTATATTCCGACTTGGTATTTTATAAGGCGTAGCCTTTAGGCCTATATTGAAATGTCCGAATTTTGTCTTGTTCTATAGGAAAATATATCCAAACATTATAGACATCTGAAAGTATAGAACACTACACGTTTTAGTAATGAAAAAGTGACAGGGCTTCACAGAATCCGTATGATTGAGTGAATATGTCTTTGTTTTGTTGTTTTGTATTTTGTTGTTATTCTTCATTAGAAATGTGTTTTTTTTATTATTATTTAATTAGCCATACCCGTGTGATTCGCTGCACTTGCTAGAAATAAATAATTACAAAGTAATTACTTAATTAAAATAGAACATTTGGTCCAGGGAACATTCAAGTAGCTACGGGATATGGCGCTGAGGGTGTTACTCCTCATAGAATTTCTTTTGTCAAATTTGCATTGCCGTAAGCTGCTCCAAATCCCTTATGCATGTCTGGAAGTTCAGTATTTGTATACTGATGCATTTTAATACCATGGAATTACATCATTATTATTACTATTTTTAATATATTTACATCACTAATATTACCAGTATATAATATATAATATAATACTTGTACATTTGACACAAAAATAAGATAGAATGATATCTAAATATAATTTTTTTGTATAAAATATTATCTCGTAATGAAAAAAAATACTTCTGAAAATATCTGGAATTACAGATCTCTCAGACGATATTTTGTGGCATACAATAATAAACTCACTTCAGTCATTTATTATTTCCATGGTAACAAGAACAGCTGAAACATAAATGCAGCCATGATGTGAGTGATGAGATCTGTATTTTATACGAAGCATTTCCGGACTACTTTATTAAGAAAAAAATGTTTATTTTCATGTCCTCTATCACAAAAGAAAATTAGGAATAGTCTTTCTGTTATACCACAGTCAAGTGTATACAGTCACGAAGCTTGAGTTGTGAGGGTGCTAGGAACAATAGACTGTGCCGGTACTATTTCGCATTGTCTGTAATGAGGCGATATTAGCGATCCTAGTGGTTAGCAACTATCTATGGATGCATATTTACTACGTACTGAGCTTCGTGACTATATACTAGACTGTGGTTATACCCTGTAGAGAGTATCTATAACTAGTCATATATTTTTATTGTTATAATGCTTTTGTGATTAAATAGAAAATAATAATTCTTATGTGATTAAATAGGGAATTACATGTTACCTTAAGAAGACGGCATAGTAAGTTACTCTGCTTAGACCAATTTGTTTTTCCTTTGCCATTTTTGTTCTATTATTGTCCATTGTCGTCATTCCACCGCCTTAACGTGTGCGAATAACTTCTTAACATTAGATAGACAATATTGTCTATTGCCTTAACAAGACAGTGAGATTGTTTTCTTTGAGTACTTCGATTTCCCTTACTATTATTGTACCATTGCTCCATTATCGACATGTCAACATCTTACCACGTGCGAAGAACCTCTGAATATTAAATAGAGATTAACCATTACCTTAACATGACACCAATTGTATCAATCCTTAATAACTTAGTAGTTGATAGCCTATACTGTTGTTGAATACTTACTTTAAAAAATCCCGGAGGTTCATTGCCGCCCTCACATAAGCCCGCCATCGCTTCCTATCCTGAGCAAGATTAATCCAGTCCCTACTGTTACATCTCACCTCCCTTAAATTCATTTTAATAATATCCTTTTATCTACGTCTCGGCCTCCCCAAAGGTCTTTTGTGCGAGATCGTGCGTATTTGCTCGGTTTCCGCAAAAAACCAATCCGCGGAAAGTCTAAAATTCCACATTCAGTATTCCCAACCTAACACACACAACAATTTCCCTCTTCTTACCGCTTAAGTGACATATTGATTTTACTGCTTTAGGCTTTTAACATATTATTTTTAGAGACGTTCAATATAGTAATAATTATAAATTGGAAACTTACCAGTGCAATTTCACCTAAATTGCACTGTTAATTATTGTTTTTAAATATTTGCAAAAATTAAGTAAACTCTACAACTCCACTAAAGTTACTGCATTCGTGATGCAAGTAACATTAAGGAAGCCGTGAAAAAATCAACAAGATTCCAGACTCATCATAGACTGGGGGGGGGGGAAGACAGACGTATATCACGGCCTGCTTGAGTATAGTAAACGCAGAAAACATTTTAAAGCAACAATGTTGAAGATAGATATTTTTCTTTTGCAAATTTTCCGTCATTGAACAGAAACCAAGATGGAGATTTCATTGCAACTAATTAGAAATTCCTCTTTCAGGTATGTAATAAACGATCTTCGCACAAAATAATGTACGATACACGAGCGGTATGTTTTCTTTCAATTCTCGGAAATTTAAAAAAACTCAACTACGTTTCGCTTTTTCAAACTTTTCCTCGAACATGAAAACTTCAACATACCGCTCTTGTAACGCATATTAGTATTTCCTATACGTGCAACATGTCCTGCCCATCGCAAATTGAATAACCGTCTAAAGATATCTTACCAAAGCTTGCATGTTAACATACAGTACAGCCACTTCTGAGAAAAGATAATATTGATAACGAGTGCCATCTCTCGTGACAGATAGCAACTAAACCGAGACACCATGTTGTGAACCATCCTTCGGGGCCCGGCTTGTTCACAGCTACTGCATGGAAGCGCACGTTACTCCTTGCTTCACTGGTTGCTAGAATGCCCCTCCGCTGACATTTCTTACTCAAGACCATGGGCCCCATAATCCTTCTTGTCAACTCGCCGAATGACGTAATCCAGCAAAGATATTCATTCGTCCTTTGAAAACGTGCCACGAAGGTTACTGTCCTCGTCCAGCGATTGATTCTGTAGCTGCATACCTCGACCTCAACCAGTAACTAAGAAAAGATCGCACCTACCTGATGCCTGAATGTTTACTTCAACTCGCTGTTCGGCTCTAGATTGAATTTATTGAAAGCTTAACGTTTCAATAATTCGAGTCTAATCCCTGGTTGTATTGTACTTCTGGTGGACAACGATGGAGGGCAAGGGTTTTGCCCAGGGTTCTTCTGTTTCTCTCAACATTACTAAATTTAATTCCACCAACACTCACCATTTCATATTGCCTTCTTGTTTTCTTCTTCTTTCTCTGTGTTCTAATACAGACACATTAATTATTCGTTTTTAATATTCTGCGTCTATATCATCTTTCTCCTTTCCTTTTGGCCGTCCCTTGTTCCTCTTTGCAATAAATTACAAATTCGTCAATTTCCAAAACCCAAAAAAGTTACCCGTATCCAGTGGCCGAAGTATGTAACGGAGATAATTTAGTACAAGATTTTTTTCAAAAAGTAAAATAAATAAATAAATAAATAAATAAATAAATAAATAAATAAGATAAATGCACAAATAAAATTCGTAAATAAAGAATTAAATCACATATATAAAGTAAATTGGCGGCCGGGTAGCTCAGTTGATAGAGCAGCTGGCTACGGACTGGAAGGTCCGGGGTTCGATCCTAGGTGATGACAGGATTTTTTCTCGTTGCCAAACTTTCAGAACGGCCCCGAGGTTCACTCAGCCTCCTATAAAATTGAGTACCGGGTCTTTCCCGGGGGAAAAGGCGGTCAGAGCGTGGTGCCGACCACACCACCTCATTCTAGTGCGAGGTCATGGAAAGCATGGGGCTCTACCTCCATGCCCTCCAAGTGCCTTCATGGCATGTTACGGGGATACCTTTACCTTTTTTACCTTTTTATATAAAGTAAATTAATAGCACAACAATAATAATTATATTTTTCACGGAAAGATATTCCTGCCACCGGCGAAGCTCTGTCGACTAAGGCGCTTGCCTGCTGATCCGGAGCTGCGCTCGGGCGCGGGTTCGATTCCCGCTTGGGCTGATTACTTGGTTGGGGTTTTTCCGAGGTTTTACCCAATCGTAAGGCAAATGTCAGGTAATTTATGGCGAATCCTCGGTGTCATCTCTCCAAATATCATCTCACTATCACCAATCTCATCGACGCTAAATAACCTCGTAATTGATACAGCGTCGTTAAATAACCAAGTAATAAAAAAGATTTTCATAAAATTGTACGCATTTACTAATACTTATATATTTGGTATATTTTGCCCTTCAGGGCAACCTCTATTTTAGGGGAAGTTTGTTTAAATAAATAATAACTGAATAGATAAAGTAAAGAAACCAGTCAATCAATATGTAAATCAATAAGTAAATATATAACGCAATCAGTATGTAAATTATTAAGTAAATAAATAAATAAAATACATAAATAAATACATCAGTAGGTAATTGAATAAATAAAAATAAATAAAGCAGTAACTCAAAGTGTAAATCAATAAATATATCAATAAGTAATTAAATAAATAAGTCAATAAATAAATAATAAAATAAGTAAGTAAATATATAAATAGATAAGTTAGTAGGTAAATAAATAAATAAATTTTACTCCATGTAGCTTGCTGTGCACTTACGATCAGTCGGTTCCTCTTAAATTGTTATTACCGTTACACTGGCATATCGATGAAAATCTTGAGGCTGCAACAAAAGTCTTCGATCCGATGGTCGCGGGATCGAGTGCGATTAAATTATTAGCGTGGTTTCCTGCGTAAAGGAGGTAAAGCTTAGGGCCCTATGATAGATTTCTTGCACGTAACATGGCAGAGGACTCCAGGCAAGTTTTTTCGGTCATTTGTTGTACACGTTAAGTGTCGACGATGATAACCTCTGGAGTTGAAATCGTCATTAAGGCCCAATTGTATAAAACTCCCTGACTAAAGATCAACTTTGATCGAAGATCGAAAAGTAAACCGAGTTCAGACATTTCTTCTATTGTATAAAACTTTTCTGCCATCAAATTACCTTGGTTCAAATGCAATCTAAGTTCACGTGAAAAGGATTTGGCAACATCGCATAAACAGGTGAAATACGTGATGCGCGGACCATGTTATACAGGTTTGTTCAGTGTTGCCAATCTAGCGATTTTAACTCTTTTTCAACAACAATTTCTTTTAACTTTTAGATTGCTTAAATAGGGATTTAGTGATCTTTTTAGCACCCCATAGTGACAAAATTTAATCTTTCTTTGTTGATAATGAGAAATCTAGCGACTTTACAACTACTTTTTCACGACTTTCCGTATTACACTCTGTTGGAGACACTGTTTTTTTTTTTTTTTTGCAACATAAATAATGGCGGACAATAAGAAGAAGGTTGACTGTTCTCCAAGTTGTTATCATGTTATGGTGCTTGATACTGCTAAACATAATAAAGCTTTATAAAACGACAATTTTCGTTTAGTAATACAGTTAATTGAACATTTATGAATGTACCTATCATATCCATTAATAATTAATGGTTGTTATAAACATAATATAATTATAGGTTATGTTATTTGATATTGCTGAACACGATAGAGCCTTATAAAATATAAGAATGTTTGTGTATTAAGGCAAGAAATTGAAAGAAATGTATATATAAATGTACCTAACATATCTATTAATATTAATAATAATGGATATTTTATTTGCACAATCTATCACTCGTATAGTTCAAACAGAAAAGAAATAACTGAACTTGGATCATCTAACTTAATCGGAGAAATTTCTTCAGTCAAAGTTGACTTTAGTTTGAGACAAATTAATCTCAGATTAGACTTTATACAACACAAAATTCCAAGTTCAGCTGAAACAAGGATCAATTTAACCTCTGATCTAAGATTAAATGGTTTATACAATCGGGCCTAAATATAATATTGGTGCTACTACTATCACTGCTGCTTCTATTACCAATAGTGCTAGTAGTAGTATTAGTAGTAGTATTTATTTATTTAACCTGGTAGAGATAAGGCCGTCAGGCCTTCTCTGCCCCTCTACCAGGAGATTCCAACTACAATATCAACAATAAAATTACAATTAGTATTAAATTTACAATTACAATTACAAATAATATTACAGTTAGTATTAAATTTACAATTACAATAAAATCAAAGTACGAAAAGATTACCTGAATAATTAAAGCTAGATAATTTATCATAGAGAAACAAAGAATATTTTATATTTACTGAATTACAAATTAAATCTAGAATAACAAAATTGTATAGTGATGAAATTACTGGATATTGAAATATTTTGTGATAGATTAAAGAAACTATTTACAAGTAATCAATTACTGACCAAGTGCCTAGTAAGTTTTCGTTTGAATTCAATTTTATTTCGACAGTCCCTGATGCTAGCAGGTAGCGAATTCCAGAGTCTTGGCAGGGCTATTGTGAAAGAAGATGAGTATGAGGAGGTGCGATGGGATGGTATTGTTAGTATTGTTTCAAGACGAGAGCGTGTGTTCAGATTATGGTGGGAAGAAAGGTAAGTGAAGCGAGACGACAGGTACGAAGGAATAGAAGAGTTCAAGATTTCGAAGAGAAAGAGAAGTGAATGTAAATTTCTTTTCTTATCTAGTTTAAGCCAACCTATTGCTTCCAGGGATGGGGTAATATGATCATATTTACGAACATTGCTTACAAAACGTACACACAAATTATGATCACGTTGAAGTTTCTTTTTGTTGTCGCTGGAGAGGTCAGTCAGTAAAATGTCCGCATAGTCGAAATAGGGAAATGCAAGTGTCTGCACAAGGGACTTTTTTAAGCAAGAGGGGAGATGAACATTTATCCTTTTTAGCACATGGATAATAGAATATACTTTTCTGCAGGTTTCTGTGATTTGCATGTCCCAGTTGAGATTATTATCCATGTGAATGCCAAGATTTTTTACTGAAGAACTGAAAGGGATATGCACTGTACTTACTTTAACAGGGGAAATGTCGAGGTGTTTTACAGCTTCGGTTTGCCGTTTGTGTCCTAATATAATTGCTTGTGTCTTTCCAGGATTTATTTTAAGACGGAGTTTCTTTGTCCATGTCACAATCGAGTGCTACTACTACGGTTAATACTGCTATTATTACTGTTACTATTACTGCTACTACTACTGCTTCTACTACTGTTACTACTACTGCTGCTACTTACAAATGGCTTTTAAAGAACCCGCAGGTTCATTGCCGCCCTCACATAAGCCTGCCATCTGTCCCTATTCCGAGCAAGATTAATTCAGTCTCTACGATCATATCCCACCTTCCTCAAATCCATTTTTATATCATCCTCCCATCTACGTCTCGGCCTCCCCAAAGATCTTTTTTCCTCCGACCTCCCAACCTGGATTCACCCATACGTGCAAGTCCTGCCCATCTCAAACGTCTGAATTTAATGTTCCTAATTATGTCAGATGAAGAATACAATGCGACAAGTTCTGCGTTGTATAAATTTCTTCATTCTCCTGAAACTTCACCCCTCTTAGCCCCAAATATTTTCCTAAGCAAGAGTCCAAGTTTCACAACCATAAAGAACAACCGGTAATATAACTGTTTTATAAATTCTAACTTTCAGCTTTTTGAGAGCAGACTAGATGACAAAATCTTCTCAACCGAATAATAACAGGCATTTCCCATATTTACTCTGTTTTTAATTTCCTCCCGAGTATCATTTATATTTGTTACTGTTGCTGCAAGATATTTGAATTTTTCCACCTCTTCAAAGGATAACTTTCCAATTTTTATGTTTCCATTTCGTACAATATTCTGGTCACGAGACATAATCATATAGGCCTACTTTGTGTACTAATACTACTATTGCTACTACTACTACTCCTACTACTACTACTACTACTACTAATACTGCTGATACCATTACTAGATCTATTGCTACTACTACTGCTATTACTACTACTGCTACAGTTCACAGTTGTTCGGAAGAAGGTCGCAACTTAGCTAGATATCTTCTCCATTGCCATAGAAAATCTCTCTCTTTTTCTTTTCTGGTCAGACAGCTCACACCTGTAATGAGAAGTGTCCAGTTCGCTTTATCTTAGCCCAGCAGAGTGTCTGAACTTACTGTAGTCGTATAGCCTTGACTTATTCGCCGCCGTGCCCTTCAACTTTTTCCTGCAGAGATTTGTTGTGACGAAAGAGAGTAGAATAGAGAGGTAGTCAGTCGATAAGGGTGGCAACTTTTACAGTGGGTTAGAATGGGCGGTTCCAGTCATTGTTAAAATGCTGCAGCCGAGAAGAATGGGAGTTGGTTTTTGAGGGTGGAAGAAAAAGAGATGAAAGAATACCCAGAAAAATACGTGGAAAGGAAATTGGAGAGAGGATAAAAAGGTAAAAGACGCTGGAGGGTGAGGGTGGTTTACCTCTCAAAGGAAATCGAACCCTGTGTCATTCAAGTCTTCCGACCTTTTATTGTAACACAGTCATAAAACGCTCCAGAAACGATCTCCTGTCCCAAAAGCCGTGTCGGTCTTTGTTTACTGTGACATTAGTCTTAGGCCTTTACTAGAGCCCTGAACTGTAATGGAGCAGGTATTTATCTGAATTCCAGGAAGTTTGAACCGTTCTGGGCGCACCGTTAGAAAAATCCGCAAAAAATCATTCTGCTAGAAAACTAATAGGGTAGAGTAGTATAAATCGCACCAATGCTAGTTTAAAACAAATTACTATAGTAGTGTGGCATCTAGTGGTATTGTTACAATCTACCATATGAACTTCCACCATGTCACTTGATTTCTGCCACTTCTTTGTGTCAGCAGCGTGGTGATAGCGTATCTAATATAATCGCTCAGGTGGATGTATATTTAGCTAACATTTTGTAACTAAATAACGGATTTGTATGCAAAGGAATCCATAATCTTAAGATGTTATTCGTTTAAAGAGGTATTAAAGAACATTTAACTTAGTAGGATTGTCGAACATGTGGTGATTATAGGCTAGAATGAAGGAAATAATAACTTATGGCGTAGTTTCTCAATTCGCACCACTTTGTAGGTGCCTAATTCGCACCGATGCGATATGAGCAACTGTAGCAATTCTAACCGTACAAAAGAAGGCCCCAAAAATTTTAACTGAACTAGGAATGCATCAGGTGGGTGCAATATCAAGTGGTGAAAAGAGCGTTAATACAACAAGTGTGTGTTGTACAAGCGCACCAGGTATTTTGTGCCATCTGTGATAATTTTTAAACGTCAAACAGTGCGTCCTTCATTATCAGCTGGTGCTCCTCCAGGATCGTTATTTGTTTGCTCTGAGTCAGGTTACATCAACAGTGAACTATTTGTCGAATAGCTCAAACATTTTATTTGTCACTCAAACCTGCCATAGAAAAAAGTGCTGCTTCTCTATATCCACTATACAACCCATTCCAAAAATTTAGAAGCTAGATTATCTCGGGAAAAAGATGTGCTCCTGTTTCAGCTTCCTCGTCATAATACTCAGAGGCCCAGCCTTTAGATGTTTCTATCTTCAAATCATTTCAGACAGCTATATCATGAAGCAGTTCTTAGGTGGCTTCGAGATAATCGTGGAGAAAAGGTGACGCAGTTTACATTCTGAGCTGCCTGGTGAAGCACATGGCAAATGTATAACAATAAAAAACGCATTCAGAAAGTTTAAATGTTACGTAATTTACTCCGTATTTTTTCAATTTCATTTGAAGATGCGTTACTCCTTTTCATTAATTTCAGTAAATTTGTAATCTGCATTTATTACATTATTCATTCAAATACTCTTCAATATGTTCAATAGTAACTATAGTTGCCTAAATGGCACCACTGAAATGTGTTTCGAAAATGTCATTTTAATTAAAAAATATTAAATCAAATCCAAGCATTATTTTTTACATGAAAGGTAAATGTTCTGGGAATGTATCTCTGTAAAGGAATGCAGAAAATAAAAACTCTATTGTTCAATAAAAATTATAAATGCTAAAGTGGTACGATATAGGCAACCTTATCCTACCATTCATAAAAAGGAATGGCTGAGAACGTAAATTGTACTCGAACTGATCGTCTACAAATAACAAAGTTATTGTAGAGGAATTAAATGACAAAAAAAAACTTGGTGTAATATGATGCAAGTGTACCATCTGAATTGACTGAAACGTATCTTTTTTTTTTGCACTTATCAAGTTTTGGAACTCACTGCTTCAATTAAAACAGTGTATCATCCAAACAAAACATAATTCCATACTGCGGTAGACCCATTTCATCCTATATATGATTGATGATTTTGTTATAATATAATTATATTGAGAGATTTATGAGTTCTAAAATGATCTCAACACAAAAACTGTCCGACTGACCAAAGTTCATCCCGTTGTTTATTAAGTTGTTTCCGTTTCCAGTTCTGAAGTTTAGAGACATTGAGACCCGTCGTCACGCGATAGGATAATGGGTGACAATAAACTTGTGTTTGTTTGTCAGTACGTAAACAAGGCTGCTTGTCCGCTTGTTACCGGAGATGTTGAATTCTCAGACTGCGCGTAGCTTGGTCCATTGAGCACGGCGAACAGACTAGTTGTTCACTTAAACGAACCACTGGCCGAAATTCAGTCAAGTGTGAAATTTTAATAAGGCAGATTAAGTTACTTAAAGCATTGGTATCCAGGCAACCAGGGCTGTGCTCATAATGCATAAGTTACAAACAAAAGACTGAACGCTCTTTAGTCTGGCTTTGTTCGTATCACTGCACGTTCATCTATACACGAACAAGTTACTTTTAATTTAATTCGCGGTGAGAAGTCTGAATTAATAGAATAAAATGGCCGTGTAAAGTGTACAATCTATTAATTTGCATTTTACTGAGTCTGTAATTGAATATTTATAGTTCCTTTGGGTGCAAATACACGAAAGTGATTAATTGTATCTCTTCCTAGCGAACTAGGTTTACTGTTTGCTCTGAGTGTCGTATTTTAGTCGGGTTGGGGACAACTCGCCACAGAAAATTGGCCACAGAGGCAACTCGCCACATAATTGAAATTCGTATCAAAGACAATTCGCCACATAATTGAAATTCGTATCAAAGACAATTCGCCACATAATTGAAATTCGTATCAAAGACAATTCGCCACATAATTGAAATTCGTATCAAACACAATTCGCCACATAATTGAAATTCGTATCAAAGATACTTAGCCACATAATTGAAATTCGTATCAAAGACAATTCGCCACATAATTGAAATTCGTATCAAAGACAATTCGCCACATAATTGAAATTCGTATCAAAGACAATTAGCCACATAATTGAAATTCGTATCAAAGACAATTCGCCACATAATTGAAATTCGTATCAAAGACAATTCGCCACATAATTTAAATTCGTATCAAAGACAATTCGCCACATAATTTAAATTCGTATCAAAGATAATTAGCCACATAATTGAAATTCGTATCAAAGACAATTCGCCACATAATTGAAATTCGTATCAAAGACAATTCGCCACATAAATGAAATTCGTATCAAAGACAATTCGCCACATAATTGAAATTCATATCAAAGACAATTCGCCACACATTAAAATTCGTGTGAAAGGTAATTGGCCATATAATAAAATTCGCTACAACTCGTAATATATGAAGGCAATACTCAAATTCGCAATAATTTATAGTATATTTCTCTGGTAACACAAGAGAACTCCAGAAACTGTAAACTAATTCGGAACTATGGCGGAAGAAATTCGCTTCACAACATCAGAAAGAGGCTCTGACAAATTAATATATCTTGGCTACATGTACACGAGGCTTAGAGAAAATAAGAATGGAGTTGTTTGGAGCTGTGACATGCGTGGCGGGTGTAATGCAACAGTCACGTTATCAGAAGATGGAAGCAGTGTCGTCAAAGAACCGTCTGAACACAAGAATCATTCTGCAGACTGGGGAAGGATTAAGGCAAAGGAATGTGTAGAGAACAGTATGGCAAATTGTCTATCTGTGGCAAATTGGCTATTTGTGGCTAATTATCTATCTGTAGCAAATAGTCTATTTGTGGCGAATTGTCTATTGTGGCGAATTGTCCCTATTACTAATTTTCTGTGGCCAATTGTCCGGAACCGATTTTAGTCAGTTATTTAATGACACTCTATCAACTACTAGGATATTTAGAGTCGATGGAATTGGTAACATGGAGATGGCATATGGCGAGACGAATCTCAAGCTTCGTTATGGGATTACCTGACATTCGTCCCTCGCCGTAACGTCGTCTAAGGGTACGTACAGCTCTGCATTCTCTTGTTCTCTTATTTCAAATTCTGCGCACCGCTACCCCAATCTATTTGGCTTCTCGTTTTCAAAATTTATCCGCATATCATCAGCTAAGTACAAGATCTCATCATAACAATTTACTCATTATACCCTACCACAAGACATCTTTATATTCTTCATCCTATACAGTTTCAGTTGCTAGAAATTGGAACTCGCTTTCGAGTGATATAAGGGGTTGTTGCACAATAACTTCATTTAAGTCAAAATTACATAAATTCTTACTTAACAGAAGAATTGCTGATTAATATGTGTTACGTATAATGAAACTAACATCTGTCCATTCTTATTATTATTATCATTAATTTCTCTAAATAGATTTACAAAACCTCTAATGGCAATTACATTAATATTCTCATTATAGAAATAGAAATATATATATTCTCCCTGTAACATAGTCCTAGTAAGCTTATATTAAATTAATTTTCATCATTTTACTAGCTATTTCAAATATTAAATTAATTATAATTCATTGAATTACATTAGCTCATAAATTAAGTTACTACTTTACCTTATAGATTTATCTAAATTTAAGTAAATGTCTAGTGAAGAATATTGCTGAAGAACCTTTTAAGTGTAGTGTAAATATTTGTAATTTAAATTTATGTATTGTATTGATTAAGGCTGGTTGAGTGGAAGAGAAGGCCTTATGGCCTTAACTCTGCCAGCGAAAATAAAACATTATTATTATTATTATTATTATTATTATTATTATTATTATTATTATTACACGTTGGAGCAATGATAAACGATAAGAGAAACGACCTAGAGACGCTTTGGTATTATGAAAGAATCAAGTGTTCATATCGGAGCAACGAGAACGAGGAAAGTGAACATTTTGATTTATCAGTAGAGGACGTTCTACATATCCACTTAATGAAAGAAGCTGCTAGGTTCAAGGTTAACGTAACCTTTATACATACAAAATTGACACACTTCGAAAGCTATCTTATTCCAAAACTTATCCATTGTGATGTGTTTGGTTCTTTTGATCTCATAACGAATCACAAATAAATACAACACTGATCAATTTGTCAGTATCCATGATAATTAAAATATGCCGAAATAATCATAAACTAATTCATACTCTGATATATTGATAACCATCATTTTATATTAAGCACGGCATGTTTTCTTCCAGAACAACGTCAGTCCTTGTCTAAAAGGTTGTGTTATTGTGTATGTCACTTGAAAACTCGCTGTACATAGATCGGTGGATACAAAAACCAACCCAATCCATTCATGAAAATTGACTTAATACGTTTTGCGATCATAATCTTGAATTGATTTAGGTAGCTGAAAGAAGATTTGAACACAAGAAGCATTTCCCGAAAAAAGCACAAATAGGCTACAGAACATTAGCTATCTGGAAAGCGTTTCATCATTCATTAAATCAAACTCATAATTTCTTTCGTCCACACATGTGGAGTAACGGTCAGCGCGTCTGGCCGCGAAACCAGGTGGCCCGGGTTCGATTCCCGGTAGGGGCATGTTACCTGGTTGAGGTTTTTTCCGGGGTTTTCCCTCAACCCAATATGAGCAAATGCTGGGTAACTTTCGGTGTTGGACCCCGGACTCATTTCACCGACATTATCACCTTCATCTCATTCAGACGCTAAGTAACCTAAGCTGTTGATAAAGCGTCGTAAAATAACCCACTAAAATAAATAAAAATAATTTCGTTCGTGAATGCAAGGCCCGCATACCTTACAAGCTTTCACCCTCTTTTGTAGTTAATTATTTCATTCATTCTTTTATAGATTGATTCATTCATTAAAAGCCATGTCCTTGGTGGGGCAGAGAATGGAGTCTTGGAATAACAGTTTTGTCCGAATCTCTTACTTAAGGTAGCAATATAATTAAGCAGCTATGAATTCTGAACGCAGCGCATGGAGACATAATGGCCTCCGCCATTGCTGCAGCTCCATCACGTCACCATAGTTACGCCACAGCGTTGACACATGTGCCTGCTTGCGCTGAATATCGATGGCTTACAGGTGTCAGGTTATCCCTACGTGAACGGGGACCCGGCCAAGCCATCTCCTTTCAGAGATTCCAGGCAGGAGGATATTCTAAACATCTCAGTCAGTCAAGATGTCTGGAGTGTTCACATCCATTCATATAACGGCAGGTAGGCTTGAATGCCAGTCACTCCGCTGACATCCCTGGCGACGGCTCAGAACCAGAGTGTGCTACGACACCTCTGGGTTTGTGAGCTTCAGAAAACACCATCAGAACCAACCTCCATTTTAAATTACGTTTGGTTTGTTAGCTTACACGTATTTCTCCTGCATGCAGATGCGTATTTCGATTCCAAAATATTTTGCAGGTAATCAATCCATCTAGCACTGTCACCTTTTTTTATCACCATCACTACCACTACCACCATCATCATCACCTCAGTGTCTTCTTGGACGAAAGCGAAACTCTGATCAGTAGCAGTTGAAGTAGTAGAAGTAGCAGTAGTAGTAATAGTAGTAGTAGCCTAGTGGTAGTTGTACTAACAATAGTATTGGTAGTAGTAGTAACAGCAATAGCATTACTGCAGTACTAGTATTAGCAGTAATAGTGGTAGTAATAGTAGTAGGAGTAGTATAACAGTAGCAATAGTAATTGTCGAGTAGTAGTGGTAGTTATACTGTAGTAGCAAAAGTAGTGGTAGTAATAGTAGCAGCAATAGTAGTAATGCAGTACTAGTAGCAGCAGTAGTAGTGGCAAAGTAGTAGCTGTAGTAATAGTAGCAGTAGTAATATAAGTAATTGTAGCAGTAGTAGTGGTAGTTGTAGTAACAATATTAGTGGTAGTAGTAGTAGCAGCAATAGCAGTACTGCAATACTAGTAGTATTAGTAGTAGTGATGGTGGTGGTGGTGGTAGTAATAGCAATAGTAATGGTAGTAGTAGTAGTAGTAGTGGCAGCAGTATTAGTAACAGTAGTAGTGGTAGTAGTAGTAGCAGTAGTAGTGTACGTAACAGTTGAAATAGTAATTGTGGCATTAGTAGTGTTAGTAGTAGTAGTAGTAGTAGTAGTAGTAGTAGTAGTAGTAGTAGTAGTAGTTGTCACCTGGTAGAGTGTAAGGGAAGGCCCTTTGGCCTTAACTCTGGCAGTAAATAAACTATTATTATTATTATTATTATTATTATTATTATTATTATTATTATTGTCTGTAGCAGTACTGCAGTACTAGTAGTAGCGGTAGTAGTATTAGTAGTAGCAGTAGTAGTAATAATAATAATAATAATAATTTATTTTAGCTGGCAGAGTTAAGGCCGTAAGGCCTTCTCTTCCACTCAACCAGCAAAAAGTGTATATACATATGCATGAACTTGCAAAGAATCCAACAATTTGATTTAGATGAGAGTTACATGTATACAAAAGTTATTTACAAATTAAACAACAAAATACTATGAACTATTAATTAAACACTGAAATAAACTGTGTAGCAGAATTAAACTAAAATACATAGAATGTTAATATATTTCAAATAATATTAGATAATAGAAAGAGATTATTACGAGACAATTAAAATACAGCACAATCAGGATGATGTCTAAAGAAAAAAGTAACAATGTAGTCAGTGATAGTTTAAATCAGTATGATTGGAAATCAGTATGATAGTATTAGTAGTAGCAGTAGTACAGTAATGGTAGGCGTAGTAGTGGCAGTAACAATAGCAGTAGTATTGGTAACAATAGTAGTGGAAGAAGTATACGTAAAGCAGTAGTAGAGGTAGTAGTAGTAGTAGTAGTAGTAGTAGTAGTAGTAATAGATGTCACCTTGTAGAGTGTAAGAGAAGGCCCTATGGCCTTAACTCTGGCAGTATAAATAATAATAATATTAACAATAATAATAATAATAATAATAATAATAATATTATTATTATTATTATTATTATTAGCTGTAGCAGTACTGCAGTACTAGTAGTAGCAGTAGTAATTATTGTAGCAGCAATAATAGTAGTAGCAGTAGTACAGTAATGGTAGCAATAGTAGTGGCAGTAACAATAGCAATAACAGTAGTAGTGGCAGTAGCAATAACAATAGTAATAGTAATGTAGTAATGGTAGCAGTAGTAGTGAAAGTAGTAGTAGCAGCTAGCAGCAGTAACGTTAGCAGTGGTAGTATTTCATTTAACGACACTTTCAGTTGTAGGGGTATTGTGCTTCTAAATTCAACGTGGGAGAGAAAGCGTTTACAAATATTTTGTGGGGTGCTTTATCAGGAACATAATGTTTCATTAATAACAATTTAATTTTGCATTGTATATTACAAATTGAAAACAAATTGAATATCTAGTTGGTTCCAAGATTTTTCTGAAATGTAAAACGAATATCAGGTAATCCTGTGACGAATGATCGGACTGATTTCGCTATCACGAATTGCACCGACGCTAATAACGTTATAAGTGACGTAGCATTCTTGAATAGCCGGTATAAACACACATTTTATTTTAAAGTTTGTGTCTTCTCTTTCCTCCACAGAGCTCACAATTAATTTCTTGATTGATTCTTTCTTCTTGGTATTAAGCGAAGTCAAGACGCACAAAATTAGCACATGTTTGTTTACTTCATTGTTAACAGTTGATTTACGCCTCATATTATGAATTTTGCCGCAAGTATAATTTCTGTATGATGTTATTCATACTTGATTTTAGATTTTTACACAAATTTAAATGTCTTATAAACACAACTCATGTTTTGTTTGCCCTTATTCTGGGTTGTGCAGTCACGCTATGAAACTGAATTTAAATATAGGGTAATAAAATCCAACCTCGTTTCGTATTTCTTCCTACTCTCTGCTTCTGCCTTTACATTAGAACATTGGAATACGCTTTTTACAAGTGGATTCTTTCCATGATTGGTGCTGTAATATAATACTAATGAAGAAATATCTGAATAAAGCGCTTGTAGCTTCTATATGACTTAGCTTTTATCTTAATGTAAACATCAGGTCTATTGCCTTGAATGAACTAGGGAAACTGTTTGACTGCTGAAGGGAATTGTCGATGTAGTGGCTAGTGATTGTATCTCGTCTCCGGGTACTCGTGTTCGAGACCCGATGGACGGACATAATGGAATTTGTGTGAAGAGAGATAGAAGCAGTATATTAGACAGACAGCATTATGGCAGGTTCTCCAGTTGTTGTTTCAACCATTATCACTTACGTTATTGGAGCAGGGAAAGATTATTGCTGCACTGGACTATGTCTCAGATAAACAAACACAAGCCATTTGTAACATTAAGTACGTCTAGGCAATGTGAACAGTAAGAATTGATATTATAGCGATGTACCGAAGTACATAACGTCGTTGTTCCTGCAATAACTCTTATGTGCAAAATATAAAATTTTTCAGTATTCAAATTCAAATTCAAATTCATTTACAAATTACATTTAAAGTGATACATATGAATAGGCGGCCGGGTAGCTCAGTTGGTAGAGCAACTGGCTACGGACTGGAAGGTCTGGGGTTCGATCCCAGGTGGTGACAGGATTTTTTCTCGTTGCCAAACTTTCAGAACGGCCCCAAGGTTCACTCAGCCTTCTATAAAATTGAGTACCGGGTCTTTCCCGGGGGTAAAAGGCGGTCAGAGCGTGGTGCCGACCACACCACCTCATTCTAATGCCGAGGTCATGGAAAGCATGGGACTCTACCTCCATGCCCCCCAAGTGCCTTCATGGCAAGTTACGGGGATACCTTTACCTTTTTTTTTTTATGATACATATGAATATATACCCGAAATGAGCATATGCTCGTGTTCAGGTACAGTCCAGTAGTCTACATAAATTTTACAGAGATCAATAATAATATTGATGTTAGAAATAATTGTAACAATAATAATAGTAATAATAATAATAATAATAATAATAATAATAATAATAATAATAATAGAATATCCGTGACGAAGATGATACAAAGATAGTAATACAAATTAATTCATTAATAATAATAATATTAGTAATAAAACAAAAATATTTACAATAATAAAATAAATACTAAGACGGATAAAATAAAATATATAACCACTAGCGAGAGTTAACACAACTTAAATAAGCATATAATAACCAGAAAAAAAAATGACGAACTCGATAATCAACAGAAAAGTTCGTTGTATCGCAGACGACAGCAACCGCCGTATTGACATTTTGCTATGCATTGTTGGTAGTAGGGGGGAGCCGAAGGTCTACGTAACTGCCGTTCTCTTCGAATCTTCTCGTACAATCATGGGAAGTTAATGCTGAAAAACAAAATGTCTACGAGTCAAACTGCTCATTATTACCAGGATAAATACAAATAATACTGAAATATATTAATCAAGTTTCAGTTATAGATCTCCCCTTTTGTGCAAGAGGTATCATATCAAAGTATTTTATGGATGGCGGGGAAAATATAAATTTCAAGAACTCTCTAGTGACAAGAGATAGTGACAAGTACAATCAAGTGTATCTGTGGCGATGCTAAGAAATCATTTAATGGAGATATACACTGTTATTAATTAAGAAAATGACCTATTTATATTTATGACAATGTTTTATCTTATAGTAGGAAGAGAAAAACACATTTATTCATCCTATGGCAGCCGTACATAGGAGACTATGAATTCTTACATTTTCGAAACAAAGAAATATAATTACATATAGGAGATTTTATTATTTGCTGTATTTAATAGAGAAAAATTTTAAAATCGATAAATATGTCACATAGGAGTTATTGCAGGAACAACGACGATAAGATATTTTCATGTACCGATCCCTCAGTAAGAATTGAAGTCAACGTCTTGAATCAGGTCCTGTCTAAGAGGGACAGATCGAGGAATAACGAAAATAATAAAGAGGAAATGAATATGAAGGAACAGAAGAAATAACAAGAACAAAGAGAGATGATATTAATAGGGGAAGGAAAAGAGTGAATATGAGGAAACAGAAGGTGAAAAGCTACAGAACAGTATCCAGTATAGGGCAGCTAAATTTGTTAAAGGTAAAAGAGAAGATGGAAACGATACGATAAAAGAACTTAAATGGGAAACTTTGGAAAACAGACGTAGGAATGCTAGAATAACATCATTGTATAGAGCACATCTAGGTCAGAAAGCATGGGTAGACATAACGGCTCGGTTAGAAAAGCCAACGTACTATGATAGGAACGATCATGATTTTAAAATCAAATGTAGGAAACAGAAAACGGATGTAGGTAAATTCTCATTTTTAAATAGAACTATAAATGATTGGAATGACCTACCTGCAGCGGTCTTTGAGGGCTGTCCTTCCTTAAGGAGATTCAAGAATAACTTAAAAAGTTGTGTATAAAGTGCAAATTAAAATTAAGGTGACATTCAACATTTAATTTTTTAAGGTGACATATATTTATCTAGCCTGACGAGTTTGCTTCCTTGGTTTGAATTGTAAATTATTTAAAAATAGCGTGTAAGAGGGCCTTAGACTAGAAATGTTTAGTTTAAATGTAGTTATGTTTATAAGTATGCATAAGAATGCAATTATTTGACTTATTTGAACTGTTGTATCAGTGAAGCGAGGTGAGTCAGTGAAGTTATGGTTTTACAGTGCAGTGAACAGTTCCGATCAGTGATAATTTACAGCGTCAATGAAATGTGTTCTATAGTGTCAGTGGAATGTGTTACAGAGTGTCAGTGAAATGTGTGCTAAAGTGTCAGTGAAATGCGTCATAGTGCCACTACAGGGAATGAGATGAGAGTAAAGTGAAAGACTATTGAAACTTATGTAGGGCCTATACATAATTATGTAGGTTGTATTGTAAAATTAGGTATTTTATTTATGCTTTATTATTGTATTAAATTGTATTGCGTATAAAATTGTATTGCGTATAAAATTGTATATGTGTTGTAAAATTGTATTGTGTATTGTAAATTTTATTGTGTATTGCTTATCATTTTATTGTGTATTCTTTATATTGTATATACCACTGCCACCGGGTGCTTGCCCACTTGCAGTGTAAATAAATACATACATTAGAACAAAAAGAAAGACAAATTTGAAAACAGGACAGAAATAGGTGGAAGAAGAGGAGGAGAAATAGAAATAAAGTAAAACATTGGGTTAAAAAAGGAATTAATAGAAAGAAGCAGGGGAAAGAAAACAAATAGAAATAAAAGAAATAGAAAGGAAATATTAGGAAAATAATTAGGAGAAATAAGAATAATGGCACGAAGAGAATTAGAAAGAAATTGAGCAGCGTGTCTTTCCCGGGGGTAAAAGGTGGTTGAAGTGTGGTCCGACTACACCACCTCATTAGTACCGAGGTCACGAAAGCATGAAACTCTACTTCCATGATCCCTGTCAGCCTTCATGGTTCCTGAAGGGAATGTCTTTATCACTACTACTATCAAAACTACTGCTACTATTACTACTACTGCTGTCCACATCTGTGGAGTAACGGTTAGCGCGTCTGGCCGGGAAACCAGGTGGCCGGGGTTCGAATCCCGGTCGGGACAAGTTACGCGGTTGAGGTTTTTTCCGGGGTTTTCCCTCAACCCAATTTGAGCAAATGCTGGGTAACTTCGGTGCTGGACCTCGTATTCATTTCACCAGCATTATCACCTTCAAGTCATTCAGACGCTAAATAACCTAAGATGTTGATACAGCGTAGTAAAATAACTCATTTAAAAAAAAAAGAATGAACTGCACTAAAAGTTACGAAATTCAGTTCTCATTAAAAAATATATAGGCCTACTTACAGTATAGATACATAAAATTTCCGGTACATTTTCTAGATATAAGATTTCTTCAGCCATAAGAACTCGAACCAGCACTTATTTCGTAATGCTAGTCCAAAACAAGATGCCTTGAGTGCGAATAATCTTTCCTTTAATTCAGAGGATTTTGTTGATTTTTTTCTTACAGAAAATTTTCCACAAAATCTCAGAAATGTTACGAGTGAAGTCGAAACGGAACAGAATGGCTGATGAAAGAAGGAACTGTTGCCTTGTGCCACTGTACCATTGAAGATATTGATTTTGGGAGTGGAGGCAGAAGTCTGCTAACAACGACACAGCAATTCATTTCTGTCACCACAGCGCTATTGAGCCTGATTTTCATGTGTACTCCATCTAACTGCCACCCCCTCCGCCTGAACGATGACGTGCGGAAAACGAGTCGAGAGCGTGCGGGCCTCTCGCAAACGCGGAACAAAATCTAATCTCTTTCGTTATCAGCATGGGAGCTTGAAAAATAAGACGTTTTTCTATCTCTTTGATTCTGTGAAGACTTTTAGGACCACCGATTTTTCTTCCTTTGTTAGTAAATAGTTGAAAAGGACGGGTGGGATGGGGGGGTTCCAAGAAAGCCGTTAAACGTGGCGGGGGTGAGCGGGTCGCAGTGTGAGTCCAGTGGACACTTGAGCCGTTTGTGTTCTGGACTGCACAAAGAATGCAACCTAAGTGTGAGTAATCACATTGTTAAGATATCCAGATCAAGTTCATTAGGACTTGGTAGGTCTTGTTATTGAGTGAAATCTTGCACGTCCGAGAAAGAGGTGAACAAGGCTGGAGAAGTATCAGCGGAAGGCTTGCTTGATAAATAGTGGTTATGATGACGATGGTACTAATGGTTTAACACATATTTATGAGTTGGAGGCGGATATTGATGACCTAAAAGTAGCTTAAGGGGTTAGGTACAGCTCACAGCAGTAAAAGTTTTGGAAATATTCAACATTTTTCCCTCCATTACTGTATCTTGTACAATAATGAAAATTGGTATGTCCTTCTGCTATATGAAAGAAATATTTTTGCGACTTAAAAAAAAATATATATTTTTTTATGCTCGACCATGCCGAAATGTAGTAATTATACACCTGGTAGCAGCCCTTTAATGGACCTCAATAAAGTACACCTATTCATTAAAGTTCAGGTGTTCCACCAATCAGAAAACACCATTGTAGCAATATGAAAGTGCAAGTATCGATTATTCTCGGATATGCAATCGAAAGACAACTAGCGAAACATCACGGAGGCTGGAAATCCAATACTGTCGCAGAAGGTTATGTTCTGTTACTATAATAATAAGCGTATTGTAAATAATATTCAAATAATTTCAATTTGTAATCTCGTTTTTCAATGTCTAAATCAATTTCAAGGTTATATCAAGATTAATGTTTATTTTACTCTCTAGATTATATCAAGGTCAATGACATTGGTTTCTCGGAAAAATCAATACTTTCGCGTCTGCGCACATCTCACAATTAACTAGATATTGCACGAGGTCAGTTACGCTCCCCAGTCAGATAAGAATAACATGAATACTTATGAATAATTTCAAGTTAGAAATATGGTCGAGCATAAAAAGTCGTATGAAACTTGCCTATAATGGTAATTAAGACGCTCGTATGAAAATTATGAAACGAGCGCAAGCGAGTTTCATAAACATACTCGCGTCTTAATTACTACCATTATAGGCTCGTTGCATAATGTACTATTTTTTTTCAAAATTCCAATTGGTGGCAATTCACTGTGCAGTGATGAAGCGTTTCCCTCATAACTCATAAACTTGTTAAGCTTTTCATGTTCTCTCCCTTTTATTTAATTGCTGAAACTCATGTTTACAATATCATGCTCTTTCAACTGCATTACTTAATAAATATATTTTTTTTTATTTTGTGTTAGAAGAAAATAATGATATTTGGCCATTTTAAAAATGAATTTATTTTTTATCAGACAATCTATCAAAGCTAGAGGAGTGATCTTGCATCATACTGTAGATATGACATGCATAAATATTCACAAAAATTTCATCACAGAATATTGGATAGTTTTTTTAGTTATGTGGGAAACGCTTCATCACTACACAGATAAACTATATTGGATAAATGCATTATCGCCACACATTATGTAACACATCATATAATGTTCCTATTACGAGTAGGCTACTTAAATTTTTACGATGGACCAATTTTAATTCCCTCAAATTTTATTTGAAACCACAGGGATTCAAACTCTGGTTATCAGTTTGGAAAGCTTACGCTGCAGCCGTACGACCAACAGTGTGAAGAATAGCCATCGTTATTTGTGAATATAGCATCAGCGAAATTCCTATCACTTCCACGGATTTCTTTCTTTGCCCATTGGGTACGTGTGATTTCATGTCTGATAAAGGCGTTGATAAGAATACGTAATGAAAAGTAAAAATTATAATCGACAGCCAGCAAATAATAATAATAATAATAATAATAATAATAATAATAATAATAATAATAATAATAATAATAATAACAATAATAATAATACTTACTTACTTACTGGCTTTTAAAGAACCCGGAGGTTCATTGCCGCTCTCTCATAAGCCCGCCATTGGTCCCTATCCTGAGCAAGATTAATCCACTCTCTACTATCATATCCCACGTCCCTAAAATCCATTTTAATATTATCTTCCCATCTATGTCTCGGCTTCCTCAAAGGCCTTTTTCCCTTCGGCCTCCCAACTAACACTCTATATCGTCGGTTTCTTGGTAAAAGTGACCAAGTCACATTCCAAGGCTTCCAAGATTATGAAAATTTAAGACATAGTTTTATATTAAAAACTAATAATAACCTATAGCACATTTACCTTCAAAATAACTTATTACTAACATCTAAAGAAGTACAGTTATCTTTGGATGGATCATTAAACCTTTAAATGACTTTTTCCAACAATTTTTCACTTTGGACTTGGTCACTTTTACCAAGAAACCGACGATATGCATTTCTGGATTTGCCCATACGTGCTACATGTCCTGCCCATCTCAAACGTCTGGATTTAATGTTCCTAATTATGTCAGGTGAAGAATACAATGCCTGCAGTTCTGTGTTGTGTAACTTTCTGCATACTCTTTTAACTTAATAATAATAATAATAATAATAATAATAATAATAATATAGTATTGAATGTTTTGAATACCTTTTCTTTTCCGTTTCTTTCTCTTAAATTTGAAAGAATTTTAGAAGGAGCAAGAGTAATCTCTTTCTTGAGCCAGTGGTCATAGAAAGGAGGGAGTCCAAGGTTGGCCATTGTTGTGAGGAAGGATCTCAGAATTTGGGTTGTGGACCCATAACGGCGTACAAGTGACTGGGGGGTGGGGAGAACAGAAACACGCTGATGTGACAGCTCGGAGGTTGCAGTCGCCCGACTCCCACACAATGGCCCACAAGGGACTCGGCAGGTTTAAGCGTACAGTCTGGCCATAAGAACCGCACCTTCCTGACGGTTTATAGATCAGTAGCGCAACAGAACAGCTGATGTGCAGGTTTTGACCGGCCACCGCGATATACATCATCATCTACTTCTTCCTTTCTCTGTCGATGATTGTGAGCCAACCCAAAATTATTGGGAATCTCCGGTCATGGCCACAGCTCACGACGATACATGAGAAATAGGGCAAGTGGGATCAGTCTCTCTGGCAAGGAAATGTACTCTAACTTAACTTCTCTTCCGGAAATCGAACCCAAGCCTATCCTGCTGGAGTATAATCCACGTTAGGAGAACTAATAACTTAATAATTTATTTGTCGAAAATGTATAACATTTTAATCGTGTTAATTACACGTTACACGCTACTGATTGGATGATCGTTCACCTCTGGTGAGGCATGTGAACATGATTCCAGTAGCCGATTTATGGTGCTTTGCGCTCGGTGGGCTGTCGCGAAATAATTTTATTTGTTGCTCCTTTTGATATTATTAATATGTTTGTTTATTTCAAGTTCAAAACTGGCTACTTAAATTATAAATGTATATTTGCATTTATTTTTTGTTCCTATTTATTAATTATTTCTCATTTTATATTATCAGCCTTAAAAACATTGGATTTTTTTATCTATCTATCAAATAATGATATGCCGGACTATTCTCTTTCACTCACGTACGTACATCTTTATTTATGTTCCTTTCCTTATTATTTTTGTTTATATTCCAGACATCTATTTATCTCTACTTTTATATAACTACGTAATAATAATAATAATAATAATAATAATAATAATAATAATAATAATAATAATCCGTGGCGCTACAGCTCGTGAAGGGCCTAAACCGACCAGCCGGCTGCTGGTCTCACGCCCACATGCCGAAGCAGAGGTGGACGATCATCCAACCAGAATGGAGGTATCGTGTGGTTAGCACGATGATCCCCCCAGCCGTTATAGCGGCATTCGCAACCTGTCGTAGTTCCCCAAGTGCATCACGATGCTGGGTGGGCACCGGTCCCATACACTGGCCGAAATTTCATGAGAAAATTTCTTCCCCCATGAGGACTCGAACCAGCGCGCATTCCGTAACGCGAGTCCTAGGCGGGATGCCTTAGACCGCGACGCCACGTCTACACCTACGTATAACATATATTTCTGCTTATTTACTTATTTATGGTAATTTATTTGACTATCTCTCATTATGCTAGAAAGAGTGGGTGAAGAAAAAATAATGCTCAAACTGATCAGGAAGAGTAAAAGAAATTGACTAAATCATGAGCTAAGAAGAAACTGCCTACTGAAAGGTGCACTGGAAGAAATGGTGAACGTCGGAAAGTTCGGGGCAAAAGAAGATATCAGATGACAGACAATATTAAGATACGATAAAAATACGATATGTAATTACCGGACATTATTCGGTAATGCCCAACACACAGGAAACCTGACTAGATACGTAGAAACAATGTTGTAACAATTACTGCTGTTCTCGTTTCATCCTGAAATACGTAGTACAGATACGAGTTTTGGTTTTTTTCATTAACCTCTTTGCTTGTTTTTCATACAAGACTTTTCATGGTCGTCCCCTATGTCCTATTCAGTGCTCTGTCGAAACTTCGTTCATTATACGTATGAACTTTAGGGCTACAGGTACACTGACATGTGAGTAGATTTTGTTTTACACGCCTGTACAATGTTAAGTGTTCAAACTCTCGTTACCATGACAACAAGAGTTAGTCTGACATTCTACGAGGACGAATTCTTATTTTTCTCAGAGCATTGCAGGGGTATTTAGAGAGCTGTGTGTCTCCCCCAGCAGACGCAAGGATTATGTGGTACAAATGTCACGGATGGCCAGTCATGTTTAGAATCGGTTGTCATATCAACATATTCGTTGGAAACATGTGCTCGATTTTTTTACATAAATACAGATGTTAATGAGAAACAATACAACTCCACAAAATTCCTAGGTTTATAGAATGACGATAATGGATTCATTTAAATGCATGATATGACGATAATTTTTCCGAAAATAAAACCTATCTAGATTACAGTATATTCATTTAATTATTTGTAATAACTAGGGAACGAATTTCTATGTGCTAAAAATAGAGATTTTGGACTTTATAAAATCCAATTTAGGACTTTTAGATGTTTACATAAAATTAATAATTAATAATTTTAATTTTAGTAGATATTTCATTTTATGTAAAAAGACCTGATGCTGGAAATGAGTGCTTCTGAATTGAAGACTCAAATTCTATCAGTGAAAGAGACTGATTGGTCAGTTTCATTTCGCATTGGGAGGGAGGGATGCATTGACGCGGAAACTAATTTGTAAGCTCTCGCCTAACCTGAACAACCTACTGCTAAGATGCACTTTTCCAAGGGAACTTTGGTTCCAGGAAATGAGGTAAAATATCTTCTTCTCTCCTCTTCTAAATCAGTCGCTATCGTGTGTTATTTATTACGAATATTAGAGCTCTAAAATCAGTTCTTTGGCAATTATTAACAACTTATATTTAATAATTTCGAGGGAAAAATTGTTCCGGAGCCGGGTATCGAACCCGGGACCTTTGGTTTAACGTACCAACGCTCTACCATTGAGCTACTCGGGAACTCTAACCGACACCGACACAATTTTTCCCTCTATATCCACAGAGTCGGTGTCGGTTAGAGTTCCCGAGTAGCTCAATGGTAGAGCGTTGGTACGTTAAACCAAAGGTCCCGGGTTCGATACCCGGCTCCGGAACAATTTTTCCCTCGAAATTATTCAAATCAACTTTACAGGGAGTTATACCTGAAATCTTGATTTGCAACTTATATTTAGTTTATAATGGTATCTTGATTGTTACAAACGTTGTGAAATGAAAGTAAGGTCCTCAAATATTGTGGAAGTCTAATTACAAACTTTGGTGAAATGATCATATTTACTCTTTAAAAATTATTTTATCTTCCTTATTATTTACATTTATTATGTCAATATGAGTTCTTTGACAATAAAATTGTTAAACATTTGACAATCGCCATGATGTCTTAATAGTTGCGACCGTTAATAAAGTGAACATTGTGTTCTTTCACGATTATTAAATATTAAAAAGACGCCAAGATATCTTGATAAACACGAAGTCTGATGAATTAAAATAAGCTCTTTGACTATGTATTATGTGTTGCCTTGGTAATGATTAACATTTTTTTTTTTTTTTTTTTTAATTTATTTGACAATTTTTGTACATTAGTGCTATCAATTGTGCTTAAATAATTAACGTTACAATAATATGAGACTTGTGGAGAGGGTGACGTCCATTAACGTTCCTCAAAGCATCAACAAATCAGTGTGCCTTTTCCTCTTGAGGCGACGATCAGGCCGTGCAGGGGGCAGGTTCCGAGGAATCTGGTTGATTAAGTTGTTAGAATGTGTTGACAATGTTGCAAATAAGCGTGTGTAGGAAGAATGAATTACAGTCTCTATTTTGGCTAGGTCTAGATCTGAATGAAGTGTTTCATTTCTTACGTACCATGGTGCTCCAGTGATTATCCTTAGTGCCCGATTTTGGAATGTTTGAATACGCTTGATTTGGCTTATAGAAGCCGATCCCCATAATGAACATCCATAGAGCCAAATAGGTTTGAGAAGCATTACATATATTAACCTTTTGTTGGAAAGGGAAAGACTAGAGCTGGAAAGTATTGCTTTCAATCGATGAAGTCTGTATCTTAATCTCTGGAGGGTGTAAGTGAGATGTTTATTCCAGGTCAAGCGACTGTCTAGGATGAGTCCAAGATATCGTATTTCTTCATGCTGTGGTACTGGTGAACAGTTGAGGTATAATGGAAGTACTTTTTCTTTTTTGAGGTATGTGAATGTTACTGTTGATGACTTATTTGTGTTCATGACTGTTCTCCATTTTTTGTTCCATATGATTAACATTTATTATATGAATGTGGGATCCTTGATAGTTGTTAAATAATATACTGCATTTGACAACCGCCGTACTGTCTTCTTCAATGAATGCAAGGGGCTCGGGCGTAAAACATGGTAACTGACATTTTGGTAAAAAATTAGGTGTAGCGTGTAATATGGTATCTTACATTCTGTATCTAATGCAGTAGTTAGTTTACCAACATCTCAACATATGGCAGAAGTACAGGGACATCACTTATTTTTACCAACATTTTTAACATTAACCTGGCTATACTCGGAAACAGTGTTGCCCCCTTCCATTACAGGAGTTTGATGTTACTAGTGCAATATGTAAACAAATCATTTTACTAGGTATAGGAGGAGAGAAAAGTAGTGTATCCATTTATGTTGTAGGGAAATACGATATTACGATTTTCAGTTTGATCATCACTTTTACGGAATTTATCAAAATACAGTAGAGTAGTAACATTTTTTTTTTCAAAAACTCAACTTTTTAGGCGGCTATGTTCGTTATGTAATGTCTACTTTATTTAGCATATTAATTATTGGTGTTAACATACAATATAGAGAGTGCATTTAAATTGAGGGGGTCATAAGTAAAGGGCTGTAAGTGCACTTAAGTTACTTTTGAGAAAATGGGGTTTAAATATTTAAGCTTTCGTAAAACCGGTGAAATTTTTATTTAAATTTTAATGTGTGATGCGATTAAAATATCCCTTTGCCACTAAAATTTTAGATACTTTAGCTTACACTGGATGCACTTAACTCATGTTATTACAAATGTCACTAGCATTCCTTTGCTTCTAGCCACCTCAATTAAAAATAAGCTAATCTGAATTTTTAAACAAGTTGCTGAAAATGGTTGCCGTTCATTACAATGCAGGCTTCAATTCAGTACGCATATTATTAAAAACATTTTGAAGCATATTCTCTGAAATTTAATTCATCGTTTCTTCAATATAATTTTTAGTATGATATTATTAATATAGGTTCTTTCTTCTATAGAAAACGCAACCATATTTCTGAAACACACTATACACTGCAGTGTTTACTTCACTGCTTGAATACTTCGAATGCAACAGCGGCCGTAAGTTTGTGTGTCTGACGGGAGCAAGGACATTAGTGAAGGGGTGAGAGTGAAGTACATTCAGAAATGCAGGTACAATAAAAATGCAAGTAAAAATAAAATGATGTCTCTGTATATAGATTTTATTTTTCTGGTAACTATACAAACTGTGCATGTATAAATGTCTACCTACCTAGTAACTTCAAAACACTAAAACATCACTTTTTTGTACTAATTTCGGCACTTCAGCCTGAGGCTTATTGCACCTAGACTCACAACTCTACTGAACACACTACAGGACTCCCCCGTTTACTGAGTGAGGGTACCCGGGAGCCATTACGAGACACCTTGGACAATTGGACAATGGAGAGACAACTAGTCCTCATGAAGAGGTCCGAATTAAAATCCCCCTGACTTCACGACCAGGAATCGAACTTGGACCACCTTGATCAGGAGTCCAGCACGCTTCTTCGAAACCAAGGAGATGGACAAAACGTTACTTACCACGTTTTACTCCCGAACCTCTCAATTGTTAAATATTCGACAATCGTCATTTTTAATTACGAGAGTTGATGAAACAACCATAAGCAGGGTGCGAATTAAGATTTCTGATGAGGGGGATAGAATCCTAGATAGAGAATACCATACATAAAATTATCATTATTCTCATTCTATACGGCTCAACACTTGATCACACTGAATTGCTTGTCTTATATCTTGATCATAATAATTATGTCCATGAGCAGGCTTAAGATAAGATGTGTAATTCCTAAGTTATTGATTGTTGTCAGCTTACCGGTGATGATAATTAAGGAGCGGATTCCTATGTAATTAAATATTATTTTTGCGTGTGATAAAACACAATTGACAAAGTTAAAAATTCCGAACATGAAGTTTCAAGTTTAAAACCCGAATTTTATTTCACATAAAAACACATATTTTCACAAAACAAATATGTAAATACATATTTTCAGGAAATCTATTATAAGCACGTAAATCTTGGAGTTTTTTTACTTAAATAATTTTTAGAAGAAATTTTAAACATTTTAAAACTAAATCAAGGGTATGAACATTATTTAATTTAAACAAGTCTCTCGCCTCTCGCTCATGTCTATCAAGTAAGGCAATACGTCTTGTTGTGATTCCCTGTTATCGGGCTTCGTTAATCGATATACTTCAAGATATACTGAAAGATGGTTGATTAAAAAACGATTTGGCTTTCCTATTAGCAAATCTAACCTTTTTGTGTGACACCATAAAAAACTCTAAACATCAAAAAACCTGTTGTCTGAAACAGGAAGATGCGTGACGTGAAAATTAAACTAGACTCGCTACCAGGTTCAGAAGCACAATTATTAAGGGACAAATTCCAGAATGTGTTTGGGAAAAACAGTGGATATAAAAAATGTGTAAAGTTGCTCAAGTATTGGAGGGTGTGCCTGTAGGTGAAATTGACGGTGTTTGTGTTTGTGACATTCCTATCTTTAAATATGCACGTCTGACGTCCTGTGATGTGAAAAGTCGTTGTTCGGAGATAATCGGCATGCATTTGTGATGGAAAATTTGGAGAGGACCTTTGGCCAACTACTAGCACTCAAATGTGGTTGGTGGGTACATAGTAACATTTTTTGTCCAAGCTAAGTAAGGTATTTTTGTCATATTAAAAAAAATATTTTTTTTATTTTTAGCAAATATTTTCGTACTTTTTAGCACATAAAAATAAATATATTTAATTTTTAGCACATAAAAATCCGCTCCCTAATGATAATACATCAATATTATTTTCTTTGCTTACTTTATACTTTATAAAGTACATATACTTGTACTAAAACAATTATATTTTATGAGGGGGGAGAGAAGCTATCCCTAGCAGGATGTTAATATGAATTTATGTGAGGGGAATAACTTTCCAACAGGGGGGAAATCCCCCCATAACACCCGTTAATTCGCACTATGAATTCATAAGTTATATGACTTATTCGAGAATAGCTATAGTGTCTTGATAATCACGAGTGTAGGCGAAATGCACATAAGTTGTTTGGCAATTGTTAAACATTTGACAGTCGCCATGAAATTTTTATAATTCCAAACAATGATGAAATTAATAATATTATAGTCTCTTTAACAGTTATTCCAACAATTTTATTGGCAGTTAATCTGCCTTGCTAATATTATTAATGCTGATAATTATAATTATATGAATATGAGTTCTTGAACAATTGTTAAATATTTGGTAATTGGAGTAGTAGCAACTTTATCATTATGAATGTTGATGAAATGAACGTAAACCCTTTGAAATTGTGAAACATTTGACAGTCTCCGTGTTGTCTTGATTATGGCCGCATATGCATTCTAAGCTGTTGGCTGGCTGTGCATCCCAGTGATCTAGATACTCTCAATTCCATGGGCTGAGCACTAGCGCCCCGGGGTACGAAGCAATGAACTCCGTAAAATAATGTGACACGGGAATGTAAAAATTGCTATAAACACGAAAGTGTTGTCATAATTCGTCGCGCAAAACTAAACCGTGGCGGCAGCTGTGGGAAGCTGCTACAGCAGGCATCAGTAAGGTCCTCTCCACTCTACATGGTTACATGGCTTTTATGTAGTTGATTATAATTTAGGAAAAAAATGGACCTCTCCCTCCGTTGTCGAGGTATCTTGGCACACCCCACATCTTTCTGGCACTTAAAAAATAGTTGGGGTTATAAAAATTCCATATAAAATACGTTCCGTCATATCCAACTGGTTCAAGAGAATTCTCGAACCTCGTGGTTGCTATAAACAAGGTTACAGCCCAGTTACCCGTGGCGTTCTAGCTCAGGAGCTTGAACTATTTAATATAATTATTGTAGTGCGGATTTTGATATTAATTCTTAGTAATAAGAGCTAAAATTAGAATATGAATGATTTTGTAGTAGATAAAAGTGAAAGTTTTGCCTCTAAAAAGTACTCTAAATAATATAGCCTATCGTATTTTTAAATAATCATTGACTTCGAAAAAGCTTTCGACTCTGTAGATAGAAACAAATTGTGGGAAATAATGTACAAAAATTAGTATTCTAAACAATCTTGTTGAAATTGTTAAATGTCTGTATAGAAATACAACAACAACAACAACAACAATAATAATAATAATAATAATACAGTAATAATAATACTAATAATACAGTAATAATAATAGTAATAATAATAATAATAATAAATGCAGGCACATTAAAATCAGAACCCATAAAAATAAACCAGGGAGTAAGACAGGGTTGCAGTCTATCGCCTACACTATTTTGTATTTATATTGATGGTATAATTAATATTTTATAAACAAAGTTAGAGCCGAGTTACCCGTGGCGTTCTAGTTCAGGTGCTTGAAGTATTTAATAATTATTTTAGTGCGGATTTTGATACTAATTCTTAGATTATCATCAGTAATAAGAACTAAAATTAAAATATGAATGATTTTGTAGTAGATAAATAAGTGTGAAAGTTTTGCCTCTAAAAAGTGCTCTGAATAATATACCGTATGTTTAAATAATCGTTGACTTCGAAAAAGCCTTCGACTCTGTAAATAGGAAGAAATTGTGGGAAATAATGCATAAAAATGGCTATCCCAAACATCTTGTTAAAACCGTTAAATATCTATATATAAATACAAGAATAATAATAATAGCAGGCACATTAAAATCAAAACCCATAAAAATAAACCGGGGAGAAAGACAGGGTTGCAGTCTACCACCTACACTATTTTGTATTTATATTGATGATATAATTAATAAATGGAAGATTGAAGTAACTCCAGGCATACCTACTACTTACTTATTTACTTAGTGCCTTTTAAGGAACCCGGATGTTCATTGCCGCTCTCACACAAGCCCGCCATTGGTCCCTATCCTGAGCAAGATTAATGCAGTCTCTACCATCATATCCTACATCCCTCAAATCCATTTTAATATTATTCTCCCATCTGCGTCTCGGCCACCCTAAAGGTCTTTTCCCCTCCGGCCTCCCAACTAACACTCTATATGCATTTCTGGATTCGCCCATAAGTGCTACATACACTGCCCATCTCAAACGTTTGGATTTAATGTTCCGAATTATGTCAGGTGAAGAATACAATGCGTGCAGTTCTGTGTTTTGTAACTTTCTCCATTCTCCTGTAACTTCATTCCTCTTAGCCCCAAATATTTTCCTAAGCACCTTATTCTCAAACACCCTTCACCTATGTTCCTCTCTCAAAGTGAGAGTCCAAGTTGCACAACCATAAAGAACAACCGGTAATATAACTGTTTTATAAATTCTAACTTTCAGATTTTTTTAGAGCAGACTAGATGATAAAAGCTTCTGAACAGAATAATAACAGGCATTTCCCATATTTATTCTGTGTTTAATTTCCTCCCGAGTATCATTTAAATTTGTTACTGTTGCTCCCAGGTATTTGAATTTTTCCACCTCTTCAAAGGGTAAATTTCCAATTTTTATATTTCCATTTCGTACAATATTCTCGTCACGAGACATAATCATATACTTAGTCTTTTCGGGATTTACTTCCAAACCCTTCTCTTTACTTGCTTCAAGTAAAATTCCCGAATTTTCCCTAATCGTTTGTGGATTTTATCCTAACATATTCACGTCATCCGCATAGACAAGCAGCTGATGTAACCCGTTCAATTCCAAGCCCTCTCTGTTATCCTGGAGTTTCCTAATGGCATACTCTAGAGCAAAGTTAAAAGTAAAGGTGATAGTGCATCTCCTTGCTTTAGCCCACAGTGAATTGGAAACGCATCTGACAGAAACTGACCTATACGTACTCTGCTGTATTTTTTTTTTATAATGGTATGAATGTTATAATATTTTCTTCATAAAATGTTTAATAAAAACCAGATTTATTTCACTGATCAGTATCTCGAAGGCAGGTTTTTGGCGGTTGGTCTATTATTGCGTAATTCCGTCCAATTGAAGAAGAAATGCCGTTTCAATAGAATATCACACGGATTCATTAGTTTTCTGAAACGGACAGTCTGGTCTAGCACTTGAACTTGTCTGGTTTTGAACCCTCGTCTCCAAGGTGGAAAGCCACATAAAGTTTCCCATCTGAGTTGTTTGTTAGCCTACTAAACAATATAAAGAAGTTTGATTAACTGGGCTGATATGAGGAGAAATGAACCAATTATTGTATCAAGCCATTAACACAGTTAATCGAATTCTAGGCCTGTATGTAATTATGTAGAAATATTAACCATGTGAGATAGAGTCTGTTTGCTTCATGTAAATTAAATTTCCCGAACGCACGAGGTAGACAGGACTTGATTGCCTCCGAAGAGACGGACGGTAATGTATGCAAACGCATTTATTATGTAATGGATACCGGAGCGGTAATTGTCTGCCATATACAACACAGCTGACTAATTTACAGCTCATCGTTTCAGAAACTGTCCATTGTTTAACGTCATGAATCACCGAGGAAGATGGTGTAATGGTCACCGTGTATGCCGCCTAGAGTATGCAATATTCATAGCCTTATTTTGATTGCGAGTGTTCCTACCAGCCACGTCGTCAAGAGTCTGAGATGTGTAACTTGCAAGTCATACGTAACAGAAGCCCATTTAGCCTTAATGAAATCAGGACAGAAGGGCCCAACGTGCCCAGTCAGTTCGTGGTCTCTTACCAAGGGATCCAGACTTCGATTACCGGCAGGTAGAGCTTATACTGGGTGTTCATTTCAAAGTGTGTCATGATGTCACTGTTGTTGGGTCACCGATTTGAAGCGAGTTTCAGCTTATATGTTAGAGAAGTTGCCTATTATTTAAGGCGTTCTTCAATCTGAACTTGAGAACGTGTACGGTATAACTTGAACGTCGTAGCTACAGATGGCGGTCTGTACGGTCTGTGTGCTACCATAACCTCTTTCGAACTGTGTTTTGCGCCGGCAAGTCGTACGCAGGGTATTTGTTATCATCGGTTGCGTACGGTAACATTCCACAACACAAATCAAATGCTCCGTGTCCATGTTGACCGTCGAAGTTAATGTCAACAAATACGTAAGTAATCGTCTTAACCCTCTCCCCATATCCCGACAGTACGTATTTCCAAACAGTTCACATTCCTGCCACTACCGGCGTTACCGGACGTATCGGTACGTACTCTTCAGAATGAACGTCGTACTTGCTAGGCAACTTCTCTGCCTCATAGGTTATACACCTCTGCGGAAGTGTAGGAAGATTGAATTCTCTAGGCTCATCAGCTAGCCACATGACGGCATACAGCGAGCCATGACACACTTTGAACTGAACACCCAGTATACCTATAGGACTAGGAAGTTCTTCTTTTGCTGATTAATTACGAGGAATAACACATTTTCTATTCTCTTTAGGTTAATAATATTGCTGATATAAACATATATTTTGATTTTTGGGACAATTTAAAATAACTGTCATATTTCTATAAATGTTCTAATGCAACACAATTCAACATTATCAAGAATTTAGATCCAACGCTACATTTTACTAAATTTAATGTGCGTTTTTGGGTATATTTTGCATTTTAAGGACAGTTGCACATATATTTTAATTTTCAAGAACACTCACGAACACAAGCTTTTGCTTTTACGGGAGTGAAATTATATTATTTAAAATTTTTGGACTTTGGTGTATTATACTCTATTCCCTTGCTGAACTCCGTGAGGCCATTAGGAATGAAATCAGCAACATTGACGAAGATAGGCCCTACGCTTCGGAGAACGTCACGGAATAAGGGACGGGGTGGTACAGTTGTATATGCAAGAATCTCCAACGGTTACCCTGTAATTCAGAACAGATTGTACACGTTTGTTATTATTGATTCAGAAGTTATAAGTCATTAAAATTGTGTGAAAGTTTATATGCATCACTCGGTACTTCATTCTGTTTTACTCCAAATACGTTGTATGTAAAATCATGTTGAATAGGTCAGGAAGCGAGCATTTCAATCTTGGTGCTCTTTAAATCAGAAAGGGAAAGGCGTCATTCTCTATAAGGAGTTCACTCCCGCCAATAAATGGATCCGACAACCTGATCGCCTCACTAGCAGTGAATGGAGACAAGCTCTTAAAATGACAGCTAATGTTTGTCCGCTGCGTGCTATACCAGGAAGGTCCCGAGACGGAAACCACTGTCGTCGTTGCATCAGTGAGATTGAAACTCTTGGCCACGTTTTGGGTGCCTGTCCTTTCAGCGAGACACTGCGGAACTCTAGACATCACAGAATCAGGTCCATGATTACCGAAGCCTTGAGGAAGAAAGGTCTCACTGTGCACGAAGAAGTCCATGGCATCTCTCAAGAAGGATCCTGTCGGCGAATTGACATGCTTGCCATTCCACCAGGCTCTACATCCGCCTACATTATCGACCCGACAGTCAGGTTCGAGGCACAGTAACAACAGCCCGCTGACGTCCACGCAGAAAAATGCAGAATTTATGAGCCCTCAGTTCCATTCTATTTGGAGAAATATCACCTCACCTCCATTGAAGTAGTTGGGCTAATGGTTGGCGCTAGGGGCACAATACCTCGCCTCTTTGCCAGTTTCTACAAGAAGTTCCAGCTGAACAACGACTTCATTCGTGATGTTTCCCTTGCCGCTATCAGAGGATCACTTGCCATTTTAAAATACCATCTGTACTTTGTTTCCTAAAAAGACAGAATTTTGCTCGAATATCTAACCTGTTTGTTTACTATGTTTAGGTCTGTTATGCATGCTATTATCTTTCCTGTACTTACTTTTCTCTTTTGTTCGTTCCCCTCCTTTCTCTTTTATGGTCTTTTTTTTTTTTTTTTTTTTTTTGTTTTCACTCAATATGTTTATTATGCTTTGTCCAATGAGGCAGTCCCGTCATTGGGAAAGCTGTTTATAAAAAATTAACAGTAATAATATGAAAACTATTCATTGTTGATTAATAGTAAGTTAGTGTTTTGTTTAATTTCATGGCCTACTCTACATTGTAGATATGAGACGAAACAGATCAGTCATGTAACTGTGAGAAAGACAATGGACTGTTTTCGTGATAGACTAGACCACTAGAACGTTGTTTGGCTATGAATGGTTCTTATTTTGAGCATCTTTTGTAAAGTTTGTATAGTGATAGTGTTTTGTTTAGTTTTATGGCTTACTTCTCATGATTTTACATACTTAAATGCCTCAAGTTTGAAGTCCATGAAACAAGTTTAATAAATAGTTAAAAGACATGAAGCGGGTGAACGGGTAAAATTTCTGCACATTCACATGTAAAATTTAATGGAGATTCGAAATATGCAAATCTTAACAGTGCACTATTAAAAAAAATAAAGTTTACTGTCATAGCCTATGTGCCTGAATAACTAACTTTTCTCGAACACTGGTATCATATTGTGTGGTTTATCTCCAACAGCTTTTATATGAAACTTTTTTTTTGTAAAATTATTTAAGACGTTATGAGTAACATTCCATACTTAATGAACACTCTGTAGATGAAGAAACTCTGTTTGTTGTTTATAAATGATAGGGCTCACATGCAAAATTTGTCGACCACTTTCCGTCTGTCTCAAAATTAAACTCTGCCAGCTATCATCTCCGCCTATCATCCTAACATCGGGAGTAACGAATTACTCTTTGATAGAATCTCTTCACCTCAAAAATGAAACTCTTTACACTAGCACTCTAAGATAATACAGAAAGGCCTTCATCAACCACACCAGAAAGTGTTAGCAACCAACCGACAGAAATCTTATTTGTCTGCATTTGGAATAGCGATAAAAATCCTTCGTGGTAATTGTATAAAGATAATGGTGAGCCATCTTAAGCTTTTACAGCTCGGATCGTTCTCTGTTAGTTGAATGTTTGAAGAAGCTCATAATATAATGACCCAGAGGTGTGCTACAATTTTATGAAGAGGTTAAAAAGTTTTTAAGGTGTAACAAAAAAGGAAATAGAAATATGATGCAGGTACGTTAACACAGGGAAAAAGAGCGTTGTATCAAGTTATGGAGATTTTATTCTGTAGTACAATTTTCACGTTTGTCAAGTTGGCTGCAGATTTATCGTGTGTCTCCCATGAATGACGGTACAAAGTGAAGCAAGTCAATTATAGCATGATACAACAATACCAACCTCAGCTGTATATTATTTCGAACATGCCTGTATCTGTTAACTTTTAAAAGCATTTTATTGAAATGCAAATGTTTCCAAGTATCTTTTCTTTTTTTGTTGTTTTATTCTTTTTGGTTCTCTTAGCCAGAAACATGGCACTGCTGGTGCAGGTAAAAATAAGAGAGAGAGAGAGAGAGAGAGAGAGAAATAAACCAAAAAGAAGGGGGGGGAGAGAGAAAGACAATTGCTTTCCTCTTCTTCTTCTGTCCAAGACTCCCGTCGCGGATAGAATATTAAAATTTCTGTTGAGCTGGCTACAGAAGGAAAAATGTTGATTGTAATTTTGACACGCTATTTTTTATTTTCTAGTTCTGGAATGTTTATCTTTTAGACTGTTTTCTTGAGTTTAAAAAAGTTATTATTGAGTCATCACGCTCGTGTTGATCGTATGCCTTCTCGAATTTGATTAAATTTGGTGTTAATTCGTGAAGACTTCAACTGCGGTGGTATTTATGCGGTCCATGCGTCGCATAGAAATCTGTTCATCTCAAAACAAAAACTTATTCCACTTATTCTTCTCCATGGTAAAGCCTGTTTGCCAGCTGATTACTCTCTTTGGCTGCAGATCACTTTCGTTGCGAGCTTAATTTAAAGCTTAATTGATATAAACTGTTCTGTTATCCTGCAATAGAAACTATACAGAGTGAAAGGTGTTCAGTGATAGTTCTTTTAAGTAGTGCTGTTGATCGATCAAAATATTTAATCGATTAACTATTTGAATTTATTCGATTAATCGATAGAGTTGAAAAAATGTTTTAATATACTGTAATACACAATAAAATTATTGTTAAATTTAACTTGTGTTCAGTGATAAGCATAAGTATTAAATGTTGTATATCTGTATATATTGTATCGTTATATTACAAAACAACTATTTTAATTACTTATTAACATATTTATTACTAGACTTATACAGAGTGATTTATATAGAACTGACACATTTCTTTCATTAATTGTTTCAAAACGAATTGTGCTAGAGACAACTTATTATACCTAAAATGTAGAGAAATTTTGGGAGATTATTTACCTCTATAGCAAATGTTGTCCGGCGTTGTCAAATCCGGAGACCTCGGTGGCCACAGGTTCCTGGAAATTATTCGGTCGTCACATAACCGGATAAATGGAACCATGCTTCATCTGTGAACCATGTGGTGGACAATATGGCAGGATTTTGAAAAATGGACGTCTGAAACCAACAGCAGAATGTTCTGGAGTTTCGATTCCTTGTCACTAGATGCTCAGATGTTTATGTTTCATTCCTATTGTTGGCAGTTGTTTTCGACATTTTGTGTCAACGTGAAAATGCAGTACATATTAAATCAACGACTCTTCCTTGTGAAGCAATACTGGATTACGAATTCAATTACAGCTACTCAAAGGGCATACCAGAGAGAATTTGGTGTTCGCAATCCTCCCAAAAGAAACACAATACTGGGACTGGTAAACAAATTGGAAACAACTGGATGTCTGGTGAGTGAAAGGGGCAAACATCGTTCATCTAGGCTTCCCACGGTTGTTGTTGACGTAAGAGCACGACTGGAGCAGTCACACAAAAAATCATTAAGACGTTTGTCGGAGGAGACAGGGTACACCTACTCAATGTGTCAGAGAGCCTAAAGCCATATAGGGTTACGGTTGTTCATCAGCTACAGGAACCAGATAAGGATAAAAGATTGAATTATTGTCGTTGGTTTCAGACGTTCATTGTGCAAAATCCTGCCATATTGTCCATCACATGGTTCACAGATGATGCATGGTTCCATTTATCTGGTTATGTGACGACCGAATAATTTCCAGGAACCTGTGGCCACCGAGATCTCCGGATTTGACAACGCCGCACAACATTTGCTATAGAGGTAAATAATCTCCCAAAATTCCTCTACATTTTAGGTATAATAAGTTGTCGCTAGCACAATTCATTTTGAAACAATTAATGAAAGAATGTGTCAGTTCTATATAAATCACTCTGTACTTTATTGTGTCAGTTTCTCCGGGAATTTTTGAGACAAACATAAATAACAAGAAGTATGAAGGCTCACCTAGTTAATACTGCTTCATCAATGATTTTAAACATGTGAGTGCATTCACATGCTCCGAATTAAGTGCCGCTCTACGTTTAGTAACAATGTTTCCTGCATCACTATACACGAAAAACTTTTTTTTCTGTCAAGCACTTCTCCACGATCGTTCAATTTAAATCCAAACGTTTCACCGAGTTTACCTCTCAAATTCTCATATGACTTAATGGAGTTTACACTTTCCACAAATCGCAGAAAACTGATTTTTTTTCTCTATCAAACTAAACATGCAACCTTCATATACAAACTCAGTACAGAAACTGCAAGCGCCTGCAAAAGTAGTGTACACCAGTCGAAACAGAAGACTGGCCCCTATTATAATCGAATTACCAGATTTTAGAAAGAGAAGAAAGAAGTTACGCTCTCACTTGCACACAGTGTAGACATGGCTATTTTATAAGGGATGAGGGGGATGAATCCCAGAAAAATATATATTTCATATGCTAGGAAGATGAGCTTACAACAAGGTGGAAGTTTTCTTGGAAAACCAAGAAACTTAATAAGGGTTTCGCATTATGTTTCAACTTCCAATGAAGGTAGCCTAGGTCACTGTCCTCATATCTCAATCTCTCTCTGAAGTGTTTGTGCAAAGATTTTCGCTACGTTACCTGGTTTACAGTTATAAAATAACTGTACTATTGTGCTTTTAAGTAAGCAATTTCCGAGAGAGAAATATTATCGGAATTTTTAGTATGAGTTTGTATTAACAAAATAATAATTAATATCAACTACAACCGATTAATTTTAATCGACTCAATTATTCGATTAAATATTTTTGGTCGATTAATCTTACAACAGAAATTGATCGATTAATCGTTTAAATCCCACAACACTACTTTTAAGGGACGAATCCTTAGCATAGTATGAAAGGAAAAGTCTTCTACCATTTTAGTCCTTTGCGCGTTTATTTACCAGAAATAATTATTTTCTTTATATGTAAGGTAGGGTGCCCATTTATCGTCCCCCGTTTAGTTTTGTCTCACCATTCATATACCATTAAAGTTGAAGTCTTGAAACTAATCTAGTTAAGAACTTTCAACATTTAACTACAAGACACAGAATTCGAAATTCATAAATTTGGAATGAAATTGAAGATAAAACATGAAGAATGAAATTATGCAATTTTTTACATTTCAATGAAGCAGTCTAAATATCGTCCCCTATACTCTTTAACATATTGAATGACAATTATTTCAACAGTACAATGAAATAAAACATAGAAGACCAAGAATGTTTATTAATGACTGATAATTATAGAAAGTATGTAAGAGAGCATTCAGAAAATTATTTAAATTACATTTTGTAAATTAAAAACTCCTTCATGTGATATTTTCTTAAGGTTCTTAGCACTTCCAAAAAAATTACAGTTTAACTTTTTAACCTAACCTAACATTAAATAGTTCATTACGTCCAATAGAACTAAAAGCTTTCAATTTTGTGTTTCACTCATTCAGACACTTCACAAATAAATTTTTTGTGTTCACAAGATGAGCACATTTCGTGGGACCAATGGCAGTATTCCGTGCATTTGATCCCTTTCTGTCCTTGTTTACGATATGAAAATTTTTCCCACATAACGGGAATACTACATCTTCATCATTATTGTCTTCATCATCACTTCCACTGTCGCTAGAAGACTCGCAGATTTTTTTTTTCGGTGCACTTTTTTTTTTTTGGTTGAAACTGAGGCTGCAGGTTGTGAAGCGACAGTGGTACAGAAGTCGACGTTAAGATTTCTTCTCGTCTGCTTTTGCTTTTGGTTTTCAGACTCATTAACTTTTCTTTTCTTTTCTGCTGCTGTATGAACATTGTTCTTATGGGGTGTACTCGTTACTAGAAGTGCTCTACCATGCCTATTGGAAAACGATGGTATATCACTGGAACTATCCGAATATCTTCTGGACTGATCGCAGAATTTGAAGTTTCAGGTTCAGTTTCCTGATTATCTGTCACTTGGGTAGGTTGATGTCGATTAGATACCAATTTGTAGCCCATCTTTTTCTCCCTAACAGGTTTTATGGCTTCTATCATTTCCTCCTTGCTCCATAGTTTCCGGTTTCCCATCTGAAGGCAACTAGAAATATAAATGTCAACAGCCTTACTGAAGTTACATGATATGGAAATAGCATTCCGAAATCCGTCCCGGGGACGAAGTTTAGACACGTCCTGGGGGACGAAATTTGGGCATGTGCACCACAAAAGTATGGCGGCATCTCGTTCTAAGCACGCTGCAATGTCCGGTTCATTTAATATATATTCTTACACTAGACATTTTGCTCTATATATAGAAGCAAAAAATGTTATCAAATACGTAACTTAGGCTGTGAAATACTGCTGAGAATATATAAGAAGAATAGTTTTTCACCTTCCAGATATTTAAAACTTAAATAACAACGAAACAGACAATAACACTCGCTCCAACTGAAATCACGCTTGCTACTGCATAAAGAGGGGTAGCCTCTACTGACCATCACCAGGATGCGACACATTATGGGCGAAATATTATGGGGGATGAATTTAGGCAAGGGGACGAATATTGGGCACTACACCTTAATGTTATTCTAAAGTAAGTTCCGACTGTGAAATGGCTGTATTTTCCGTACATATTAACAGTTTGGTTTCGTGTAGATACCATTGTCTTTTATAGGGAGTTTTTTCTTGTATAGACAGCTGTGATTAAGAATATAGACATCAATAATAATTGCATTGGTTTTGCCTTACGAGTTCGTATTGGCTTTGTTCAGTGCAATAGACAATATACCAATGCACTGAGGATATTTCGAACGTTACATGGATAGGTTGATTGACCCTGCTCTGTAAAATAATTTCGTAATCTGGTAAATACATTTGAGAAAACTGGTGCTGTCTGTATTACATTTTATTATCTTCCCTGTTCTTAACTCCACTTTTTTCTTCGTTTCCTATGTTTTTCTTTTGTGATCTTTTCTGTTCTCTTCTCTAATTTCATTTTTTGTTTTCGATCTGTGTGTAGGGTTTCCGCTGCACGCATTGTATTCTTCACCTGACATAATTAGCAACTTAAAATCCAGACGTTTGAGATGGGCAGGGCATGTAGCACGTATGGGCGAATCCAGAAATGCATATAGAGTGTTAGTTGGGAGACCGGAGGGAAAAAAGACCTTTAGGGAGGCCGAGACGTAGATGGGAGGATAATATTAAAATGGATTTGAGGGAGGTGGGGTATGATGATAGAGACTGGACTAATCTTGCACAGGATAGGGACCGATGGCGGGTTTATGTGAGGGCGGCAGTGAACCTTCGGGTTCCTTAAAAGCCATTTGTAAGTAAGTAAGTAAGTGTAGGGTTTCCAACTTTTTTTTAAGAAAATGCGGGAGACTAAGGAACCGACAAAATTTCGCATAGAAAATAGACAAATTATTCGGTTCAGTTACTGAAAAACAACTTTGTGCGAGATCGTGCGTATTTGCTTGTTTTCCGCACATAACCAATACGCGGTAAGTGTGAAATACCACATTCAGTATTCCCAACGTAACACACATAACAATTTCCCTCTTCTTACCGCTTAAGCGCGACATTCATTTTACTGCTTTAGGCTTTTAACATATTATTTTTAGAGACGTTTAACATAGTAATAATTATAAATTGGAAACTTACCACTGCAATTTCACCTAAATTGCACTGTTAATTATTGTTTTTAAATATTTACAAAAATTAAGTAAAGTCTACTACTCCACGAAAGCTATTGTATTCCTGATACAAGTAACATTAAGGAAGCCGTGAAAAAATCAACAAGACTACAGATGCCGATGTTATTACTGCAATAGGTTATATAAATAATATTGTTAAAATATTGAAATGAAAAAATAAATCATTACATAACCTTACCGTTTGTTTTAAGTTCGCATTTATAGACTGGGGGAAAAAAAAGACAGACGTATATCACGGCCTGCTGGAGTATAGATATTTTTGTTTTCTAAAGTTGCCGTCATTAAACAGAAACCAAGATGGAGATTTCATTGCAACTAATTAGAAATTCGTCTTTCAGGTATGTAATAAACGATCTTCGCACAAAATAATGTACGATACACGAGCGGTATGTTTGTTTTCATGTTCTCGGAAATTAAAAAAGCTCAACTACGTTTCGCTTTTTCAATCTTTTCCTCGAACATGAAAACGTCAACATACCGCTCTTGTAACGTATATTACTATTATCTTACATTTCGGCAGCTAGGCTTAAATTAAGAGTATTTTGAGACAGATTTTTTCTCGTGTAATATTAGCAGTCGACTGCATTTTTCAGCTTTGATTTGATTAAATGTATCGTGCTCATGTTTCTAACATCCGTTCAATTATTGTTTATGAGATAAAACAATACCAATCCTTGTGTAAAAGTATGTGTTATTGTGCATATCACTCGAAAACTCGCTCAGATTGTAGAGCAGTGGATACAAAAATACTAGCCCAGTTCTTTCACAAAAATGGACTTAACGCGTTTTGGGATCACACTCTTCAGTTGAAGTTTCATATTTCGCCTTCCAATTGAGCTGAAAATATTACACGAGAGAATAATAAATAAAGTTAGTTTACACATGTAGGCTCGTGTTTTTATTATTATTTGTTAAAATGCCGTATTGTAACTTTAGTTTTTTGTAATTGTTCACTCCAGGTGCCTTCCAACAAAGCAAGCCACTAATATGGCAATTCTGCACTATATTTTCGTTTCATCTGCTCCAAATCTCACAATAAACATAAAATACGTTCCCATTCTTAAGCTGTTTGGCGGGATGTTCCCATAAGTGGCTCGCATCTAATGCATTTCGAGTAATTGATATTTCCAATATGTCGTAAATAGTGAATTAACTGCCAATAATTACACCGACTCCCACGCGCTCCAGGACCGGTCTGAGCCCCCCTGCGAGTGAGCTACCGAGCCCCCACGGAGCTCTCTCCGGCTTCTACAAGCTGTAAGCCCCTATTTTTATGTTTGCTGCGTTGCGCGGTTATGGCTCGGAGCTGGGCCCACCGAACTCTCACAGTTCTGTTCACCCGTCCATGATCGCATTTCGTCCAGTTGGGTTTGTCACTACATGATTTGGAGTAGTGTGTATTTCGGGTGTTGCTAATTAATTGCTTTGTTGCTTGCTAAGTGTTCATTGATTATTATTGTTTGTTAGCCACTTCATTACTTGCTTGGGTGGTTAGTTGCTTTGTTGTTTGGTTGCTTTGCTGGTTTGTTTTTTTTTAATTCCAATTCACTTGATTATTTCGGTGGTTCACTGGTTATCAGTTGATTATTTCCTATTGTTGATTACTTCGTAACTTGTTTGGCTAGTTATTGCCTATCCATCTATCTACCTGCCTGCCTATTGCCTATCCATCCATCTACCCATCTACCTATCCACCTAGCTACCTGTCTCTCTGCCTATTGCCTATACGTCCATTTATCCATCTGCCTGCCTGTCTGTCTATTGCTTATCCATTCATCTATCCACCTACCCACCCATCTACCTGCCTGCGTGCCTATTGCCTATCCATCAATCTACCCATCTACCTACCCACCTATCTACCTGCCTGCCTGCCTATTGCCTATCCATCCATCTACCCATCTACCTACCCACCCATCTATCTGCCTGCCTGCCAGCCTGTCTATTGCTTATCCATCCATCTATCCATTTACCCATGTATCTACCCATTTATTTACCTGCCTGCGTGCCTATTGTCTATCCATCCATCTACCTATTTATCCATCCAACCATCCACCCATCTATCCATATTTCCATCTATTCATCCATCCATCTATCCATCTAGCGATGTACCTACCCACTTATCTATCTGCTTGCGTGCCTATTGCCTATCCATCCACCTACACATTTATCCATCCATCCATCCATCCATCCATCCATCCACGCATCTATTCATCCATCCATCCATCCATCTACCCATCTACCGATGACCTACCCACTTATCTACCTGCCTGCGTGCCTATTGCCTATCCATCCATCCATCCACCCATCTTTCCATCTATTCATCTATCCATCTATCCATCTACCGATGTACTTACCCACTTATCTACCTGCGTGCCTATTGCTATCCATCCATCTACCCATTTATCTATCCATCCATCTACCCATCTTTCCATCTATTCATCCATCCATCTATCCATCTACCGATGTACTTACCCACTTATCTACCTGCCTATTGCCTATCCATCCATCTACCCATTTATCCATCCATCCATCCATCCACCCATCTTTCCATCTATTCATCCATCCATCTATCCATCTACCGATGTACCTACCCACTTATCTACCTGCCTGCGTGCCTATTGCCTATCCACCCATCTACCCATTTATCCATCCATCCATCCATCCATCCATCCATTCATCCACCCATCTTTCCATCTATTCATCCACCCAAGCCCCTACCCACCAATCTACCTGTCTGCCTGCCTGCCTATTGCCTATTCATCCATCCATCTATCCACCCAAATCCATCCACCATCCATCCACCCATCCAGCAATCTCACCCCTTTCTTTCTTTATTATCTAACTTCCTGTAGACTACTTTTGCAACCACATTCTTGGACTCGTGATACAGATTGTGTAGGCTACGACACCGGATCTACACATGTTGATTGATAATAGATAAAGTTTTTTTTGTCTTAGACGGGATTCGAACCCACAACCATAACTTCTAATGCTGCAAAGCTGCGCCTTGATGTTTGCGTACACGGCGGCCGTCTGAAATTTGTTAGGGGTGATAAATCTGTGAGAAATGAGAGCAAGTGGATTGTTCCCGCTCCGAGCAGCCTTCGTCATATTACACGCCGGCCAGCAGGCCAGCCGGACCAACCCGGCTGGTATGGAAATGTCTCCATCCATTGGCCGTACTTTACTTCTCGGCGAGGTCATTCGGGTCACCCACCACATTTACTGCTTTATTTATCATCACGTACACAGAATGGTCGCTCGCTCTCTGTCTCTCTCTCTTTTTCTCTAGCCCGTTCATTAGTCGATGCTACACCCTCCTGAAATATTATCTGCCTGCCAGCTTCAAGAGGTTGCTGCCGTTGTTGCTTCGCGGTGACGTTACGCAGGACTTCCACACATTCCCCTTATAAGGTGTCTGAAAACGTTGTTCACAATAACAATCGCTATCCTTTCAGGCCACAACTGTAGCCGACCCAGGTTCGATTCCTAGCAAGGCATTGATTATCTTTCTTCCTTGCGTTTAGACTGGATTTGTGTATTTCGCCAAGCAGCGGCAGGAGAGAGGAAGAACCTCATCAAGCTGGGCAACCCCTCATCCTTGCGTCCCACAACTGTCAAATTGTTATGATACTTATGCATTCCATATATATATCCATGTATTGTGGGTCCCTATCACCACGGCATGGCGCGTCCTCAGGTTGCGGATAGAGGAGACGGCCTCCAGATATGGAGGGTAGCTGCGAATATATTGAATAAGCAGTCGTGGACAGCCGATAAGGGGTGGTCCTCCAGCTTGGGGGTTGGGCGAAGGGCTAACAACCCATCACCGTAAAAAACAGCTTGTTACGAATCCCTACAATAAGCCTCGGAATAGGACTGATTCTCTGGCACGACCACAGCAAAGGAATAAGGTTTTGAGATTTGGCACTTGGAACGTAGAAATTTTACTTGAAGCAAGTAAAGCGAACGGTTTGGAAGTAAATCCCGAAAAGACAAAGTATATGATTATGTCTCGTGACCAGAATATTGTACGAAATGGAAATATAAAAATTGGAGATTTATCCTTCGAAGAGGTGGAAAAATTCAAATATCTTGGAGCAACAGTAACAAATATAAATGACACTCGGGAGGAAATTAAACGCAGAATAAATATGGGAAATGCGTGTTAATATTCGGTTGAGAAGCTTTTATCATCCAGTCTGCTGTCAAAAAATCTGAAAGTTAGAATTTATAAAACAGTTATATTACCGGTTCTTCTGTATGGTTGTGAAACTTGGACTCTCATTCTGAGAGAGGAACATAGTTAAGGGTGTTTGAGAATAAGGTGCTTAGGAAAATATTTGGGGCTAAGCGGGATGAAGTTACAGGAGAATGGAGAAAGTTACACAACGCAGAACTGCACGCATTGTATTCTTCACCTGACATAATTAGGAACATTAAATCCAGATGTTTGAGATGGGCAGGGCATGTAGCACGTATGGGCGAATCCAGAAATGCATATAGAGTGTTAGTTGGGAGACCGGAGGGAAAAAGACCTTTAGGGAGGCCGAGACGTAGATGGGAGGATAATATTAAAATGGATTTGAGGGAGGTGGGATATGATGATAGAGACTGGATTAATCTTGCACAGGATAGGGACCGATGGCGGGCTTATGTGAGGGCGGCAATGAACCTTCGGGTTCCTTAAAAGCCATTTGTAAGTAAGTAAGTATATATATATATATATATATATATATATATATATACATGCATATAGATTCAAAAACAGCTTGTTACGAAACGAATCCTTCAAATAAGCCTCAGAATGGGACTGATTCTCTGGCACCACCACAGCAAAGAAGGCCTTTAAGGAGGCCGAGACGTAGATGGGAAGATAATATTAAAATGGATTTGAGGGAGATGGGATATGATGATAGAGAATGGATTAATCTATTTCAGGATAGGGACCAATGGCGGGCTTATGAGGGCGGCAATGAACCTCCGGGTTCCTTAAAAGACAGTAAGTAAGTAAATATATATATATATAGATTCATACTATTCATTTTCCATTTGCACACATTGCTCTGGATCAGTTCAACAAAAATGTAGACTACTTTACAAGTACAGTAAATTTTCTTGTAAAAATTATTTTCCATAAAAAGCTCCTTGTATAACTTACATGTACAGTAGTACCAAAAAAAAAAACCGGACCGACCCTTGTAGCTTATTTCAGAGCCTTGTTCACTCCAGAGCACGATAGACTGGTAACTAAGACTTTCGTGGTTCGAATCCTGCCTGGGAAGGAAACTTTTTTTTTTTGTTCCTTATTCAAATTTATTCCCAATACTTTTCGATTGCTAGTAAAATTCATGTTCTGGGAATAATAAGTTAATTAAGTAGTAAAATATCACTGCAATCGAAAAATATTGGGAATAAATTTGAATAAGGAACAAAAAAAAGTGAAACGGGTGGTCAAATGCATTGAAACGGAGGAGCATCGTTTCCAACATAATATGCTTTAGTTGTACATGACAGGTTCCCTTTTAAGTTGGACGCTCTGTTCTTTATTATAGTTCTTCAGTGGTCTCGCGGTTTCTTTGCGGCAGTAGGGTCCGAAATTTGCGGGTTCGAATCTGGCCAAGGGCAATAACAGCTTTACTTCAATCCCGGATGGCGACGGGATATTCTTCGTTGCCAATTTTCTAGAACGGCCATGGAATCCATTCATCTTCCTATAAAATTGTGTACCGGTTCTTTGCGTAGGGTGACCAGATACACAAAGTTTTTTTAAACTTGATGATATTGTTAGAAAAAAAGAGGACAGAAAATATGTACTTAGATTTAGGCTTAGGCCTATATTATACTTTAAATTACGTCAATATTTATTTTATTCCAAAATATTTACAATACAGATTTAGACTTATAGCATATTGAAAGTATGTTAACATCTATTTTATTACAAAATAATTACGAAAAAAATAATAATGATTTTACAGTTAGCTACATATTATGAAAGTCATGGAAACTATAATAACATTATTAAAGAAAACAGAAAATATTTATTTATATTTACATTCGCACATCGATTTACTTGCTACCTCTGAGCAACGGCGATAACAAGGCGGAGTAAAGAGAGTTATGATCGTTGGCAAAGAGTATACGTATTCCGTCGATGCTGCAGCCACCTACAGGCAAATTACTTGAAAAGTCGTCAAATCAGATAATTTCAAAATATCACACATACAAGTTACGAAAAGGAGGACATTTCTTGATTTTTTTAAAATCCGCCCGGACCCCGGAGAAAGGCCTGAAAAGGAGGACATATCCCGACAAAAGAGGACGTCTGGTTACCCTATGTTTGCGGGGGTAAAAGGCGGTTAGAACGTGGTGCTAACCACACCATCTCATTCTAGTGCCGAAGTAATAGAAGCACGGAGCTCTGTCTCCATGCCCCTATGAGTTTATAACTTTAACAAAATGATAAATACATCAACATTAAAAGTAAATAAAATTATGTTAAATTGACTATTACACTTTTACTACGTCATACTACTTTTGACCAATAAAACGGTACAAAAGGACGTATTTCAACCAATCATGGCTGCTTATCGCACAATTTTATCGCGTCCCTAGCATTTGTTTAATTTTATCGCGTCCGTAGCATTTGTTTATTTTTATCACTACCCTAGCATTTGTTTCTTTGTCAACATTTCAAACTGCACTGGTCTGGACGTCAAAAAACAGATAACCACCCCAGTCGATGCACAGCACTTTCAAATATGACTCGCATTGGCATTCAAGAACAAGAATTAATAAAGATCACTGGTCGTATATGAAGAGCACCATTCGGAAATCCTGAATAAGTTGAGGGATATACCATGTACATCAACGAATTCACTTCTTTTACGCACACGTCCAATATAACATCAACTGAACCACCAACCACTAAAGCATTCAAATTTGAAACTTGTACTTTCAATAATTGTTTCTTTTAAAATTATTCATGTTTACTTTTATTTCATCGTCCGTAAATAAATCTTTTATTGTTTATTTCATCATCCCTAATTAAAACTTTTCTAACATTTGTTTATATTATTTAGGTTATATTTGTTATAGCTTCTGCTATATGATATTATGGATAGTCACGTATCAGAGCTTGTTTAATACTAAGATTTATTGAAAATCATCTGTGAAGTGACGTTGATTACTGGAATCCGGATGATTGAAGTGGAATGCAAATGAAGGGTACACGGGAATAACGAACAATGTCAATCAAAAATCGAAATTGAGTTAATAGTGCCATCTGATAGTAGAAGGGGAGTACTTTCATGTGGCTGCATTGGTTTTATGTAAGAACGAAAATTGTCCTCAGTATTATGCGTTAAAGTTTCTGTATACTTTGGAAGAATGAACAATGTCACATCCATCCCAACAAAGAACGAACAATGTCCATTTTAAACACAGAAACTAATGCAGACAGCTTTTACAAACTTGATCTTAGAGTCATAGCACATTGCTGGTTAGTTTTTTTTTTTTACATATGCCAATACAATCTGTATTATACAATAATAATATTATTAAATGACTGTATGATGTTTAGCTGTTATTCCATGTGACAATAAATTCCATTAATTTTCATTAGAACTACTTGTGAGCATAATACAAACAGCTGTACTATTCCAGTGTTCAGATGTCTGTGGTAGGTATTGATTATGTCCTTTATTACACTTTTATGGTACATATTGTAGTGTTTGTGGTTAGTGCAATTTATTTTTATAATGTCTGACGTTAGAGAAAATTAATTATCCGGACCCATTCCATGTTCTGTAAATTCAAGGAAGAGAAAAGTTACAGGACGTTACAGATGCATAAAAAAATTCGTGCTACGAGCCATATTATGGGAAAAGACTGTAAATATTCTCGTTTTCCGTGTTTTCAGAAAATAAGCCAAAGTGAAAGAAGCGATCTTATTAAACATTTCAATGAATTAGCATCATATGACACTCAAAATGCTCACCTTTCAGGACTAATTTCAGTACTTCCTGTGCAAAGAAGAAGATCCAGAAAAACACAAGCAGAAGCTGATTTTCGTAATTTTTCTTATATATATAAAATGCGAATAAACAAAGATGGGCAAAATACTGATGTTCCCGTTTGCTATAAAGCAATTGCTCTACATGGAGTAACAGGCAGACGATTAGTCACTTTGAAAACGTCATTGGCTACTACTGGAAAAGCCCATACAGAAACAAGAGTTAAACATGGAAACAGGGCTCACCAAATGAAAGGAGAGATTTTATCTAAAATTTGTCAGCACATTCAGTCACTTAGAGGTCAGAAAGTCCACTAATCTCGTCACGATAGCCGAAGGTAGTATCTTCCAGAGAACTTGAATATTTCTAAGCTGCTTAAGTTACACTTAGAAAAATTTCTTGCGAACCCTGTGTCTTACGAGCAATACAGAGTAATTTTTGTCACTAAATACAACATTAGCTGACATTTCACACATTAAATCAGAAATTTCCAATGAAAAAGATGCAAGTAAATTAGATAATTTTGAGAAGGAGAAACAAAATTTGATTTTAAAGAATGAATTGCACAAGAGAAAAGGACATAAGTTCTATGAAGTAAAACAAGCTGCACGTCTAAAATCCAGGAAGTCAGAGTATAAAGAGGCTATCTGCATGGATTTCCAAAAGAATTACCAGTTCCAAACTTTTCAACTATTGAGGGCTGTTATCGTCGACAGCTGCCCTTTTTTTCTTGTAACATACATACGCTGTCAACAGGAAGACATGTATGACCAAAATATTTAAAGTAAAGGCTCTGAGGAAGTTTGCTCTATGTTATAGCACCACTGTATGAATATTGTAGCAAGCTGCGTTGGTGAACTCCGTATCTTCTACGATTCTTGTTCCGGACAAAATATGAACTTTACGGTATTTAGATTTTGTCATTATGTAGTACATATTAAGAAGAGGTTTGATGCTCAGTGGATCACATTTCCCACTCGAGGTCACTCGTACATGGAATGTGACAAAAACATGGGACTTGTCAATCAGAGAGCAAGATGTGAAGTACCCGATGACAGAAGGCAAGAGATTACGAATTCTAGGAGGAAACCAAACCATTCATCATTGTAAACTGTAAACAGCTACAAGGCAATGTACAAGGAATTACAAATTTTGAAAAATGTTTGTTCTCCAACTGCTAGAGAATATTTCAGTCTTTCTCCCACCAATGACGAGTCACAAGAAGTCAATAACAGTGAATGAGATGATTTTATAGTTCAATCTATTCAGTGCAATTAGATTAGTTTGTAGATTTGTTTTTCAATAATTGTTTGGAACAATGAACTCTCAAAGATAAAAATATTTATAATGGGTCAACAATATTTATAACCTTTAAAAAGGATACCCTACACGAAAGTAAACATGTGCTACATTGTTTGAAAATATTATGCCTGATTCTATTCCTAACAAATATTCAATTGACATTGTTCGTTCTTCCCGTTTATAAAACGTAGCAAAGTAGACTTTTTGCAGATTTGCATTGTTGTAATTCATGAAATCAAAACAATATTCTGTCACATATTTGCTTTATAATGGTACATTCTTGTGTGATAAAAAATAACAATAAGTTAACAATAAAAACTATACATTTCAAGTCCTCAAACTTTAAATTTCATTTATCTCAAAATTATTCTGAATGGACATTGTTCGTTATTCCCGTGTACCCTTCAAATGTTTTAATAAAAATGAAACTGAATCAACAAAGCCTTCTTGACTAGTAACCGTCCACAGAGTTCAATGAAGATCCCATAGTTGGCACACCTGATAACATCACATAATTATAACACACCACTGCCATCTAGCATGCATCTAGCTTAATATTTGTAATGTTGACATGGTACAATAATACATTAATTGAAGACAGTTGTATTTTCGTAAGTCAATTAATATTTTATTGTATTGGAGTACTTCGTTACTTCTCGTGTTCTGCTCGCAGATTTATCGATGAAATCAAAACCTCTAGTGAGATTACTGTTGATAATATTCATATTGCAGCTATTTAGGCAGTTGACATTTTTATTTAATTGTAACATACATTGACAGTCAGTTGTCTTCACGTACAGTTCAAATGGCAAAGTTGGTAACGCCAGGAGATATAAGACGATCAAAGAGAAGATGAAGTGATTGTTTATGGATCTATGAATTCACATCGAAAAAGAAAAAGAAGAGTAAGAAGATGATGATGGTGACATAAACGTAAACTTTAGTTCCGTGGTCAAGATAGGCTTGCCTTCCTGTTAAACTATCCCCACGGGGAACCATATGAAGTCCGTAAGCTGTCATGAAAATTCCGTGGACAGATGACATCTCTGTAAAAAATGTGGTTGTGGCCTATTGCGTACCGCACTAAATCTGCATTTCAAATGTCTGTGTATGAATGTTGACTCATCTCCGTACCGTACATCAATGTCAGGCTGGGTCCAGTCTCCATGGAGACGGAACTAACCTTAGTCAAAGCCGAGCGAGAGTCTGCAACACGGGGGCCATGAGGAACAGACATATTGTGGGAATAAATTTATGCGGAGATTGGGATTGTTTTTCCTTTTTATATATGTATTTTCTTTACTTTGATCAATGTTACAATTTACAACTCAAAGGAAAAAGAAGAAATATTATTGAGAGTAATCGCATGTTAAATTCCGCATTGAAACAGGAGATTGTCGAACATTGAATAATCATTAATAATAATAATAATAATAACAAAACGAAGATAAGTTTAGTTACTTGTAATTCTAGGAGTCAAACTTATTACAATTTAGTTTTAAATAAGTCAATATGAATCAAAGGATTGATTAAAATAATGAAGAAAAATTTGTCTATTAAAGTAAAATGATATTTTACAAAAGTATATTTAAAAAAAGATCATAATCTAGAGACAAAAAGCAGTCTATTTGACAGTCGGCTTTTGAAAGTACCGGCAGTCAATGTTTGAGAGGCTATGAGATAGGGAATTCCAATGCCCAGCAATTTAAGTAATATCAAAAAACGTTTTCTAATGTACAGAAACAAAAAAAAAATGCATTCATTGTGTAGGTTTAGGAAGGTCCTTAGGCACAGCGATTATTTCGGTCTTTTGCGCATACAGATCCTTGGGAGGAATGGATAATATGAGACAACTTCAACACCGAATAACTACAGAGATGACTCAGGAAGTTTCTTGACATTCACTATAGATGTGTGTAAACAGAAGATCCTTACAACCGGTTCTAATTGAATTGGCACTTGTGTGACATATTCAGGTAAAATATATCCATCAAATTTTTAATAAATGTTAATACGTTTCACGTTCCCCCCAAAAGAAATACTGAAGTACAGACCGGAAGGAAGGAGGAATGTCGGAAGACCCCGCAATAGATGAGGGGACACTTTCCAAGAGGAAGGAACAGGTCACCAGGCCTAAACCTTGAAGAGGATGATGATGATGATGATGATGATGATGATGTTTCATGTGCATCATTTTCGAATAAAACCAATTGTACATCTGCAATATATATGAAGAGAACCCGTCAGTTCAGGCATACAGCATGCAGGAAACCACAAAATTTCGGTACCAAGGATGCTGAAAATGCGTTATTTTCGAGAAAATTTCGAAATAGATTTTGGCAACGTCATATACCGTAATTTCCCATAACTATGGTCCAGGCACCCAACTATGGTCCAAAACGCATTATGTACTACTTAGTCCCCCAAGAGTTCTGCGTTTGCCATTTAAGGCGCCACTGTGATGGAATTATGTTCCTTATAGATGCTTCTATCTACCATTACACGTGGCAATGATATGGATGCTTAACAAGGTCAGTGTGCATCGTTCTATTGAATGTGTGAAGACACGAAATCATTCAGTTTGTGTTTGTCTGTTTTATTAAGCTCTCCTCTGTAGAATTGGTAAGTTATAGATATATGATTGTTTGTATAATTAAACCTGGCTATATAGTGTTTACTTTCACGTAATAATTAGACTGGCAGAGGTTAAGGACTCTGCGTGAAAAATGTTTAACCCCAAGGCTTGAAGTCAGTTCTCAACTATGTACCACAATTCTTCGTGGACCATAGTTGTATTTCATTTTGAAATAATTATATCCATTGTTTGGCGTTGAAAATAATAGCGCAAGTGATAATAATTTTTTTTTTCTGGGAAGCAATGTTTTCTTCATTTCATAATGGGTTTTCTGATTCTCACCTCATAAAAAAAATTGAGAAACTTTAGGTGGCCCTGTATTTTTGCCGGTGAGTGTAGTTGTTCATTACTGCAGGAAAATGACTTTCAGATTTCACTTGTTTATTGTGTGTTTATGCACTGTGTACTAATAAAAAGAATCCATGTACTTTTCAATTATTTTTTATATTTCTGTGCTAGATTATGTTTCTACCCTTAAATTAGAAACTCAATATATTGATTTACGAATAATTACAGCTCCAGCTATAGTCCATTCATGCTTTCAAGCATGAATATATGAGTAGACCATAATTGGGCAACTCAGAATACAACTATGTACCAATGCTTATTATTTTTTCAACACTTGTAATTAAATAATTTCAAACACATATGTCAGTATTTATTTAATTATACACTTACAAGAGTCCTAAGCCAAAATTTCACTTAATCTGGATGAATAGTATTGAATATACAAAGAAAAATGTGACAAATATGGACCATAGTTAGGGGAAACTACGGTACTTTCTTTGTACGTAGGCTGTAATGAGAAAACAGAGATGACACAAATGGATGATTTGCTTGAAATCTTCTCAGACGATGTTCTTTTTGTTAAGTTCTCCGTAGTTAAAGAGAATCATAATGCATTGACGACAGTCTTTAAATGCATAAACAAACTAGGGTTGTATATCATAAAATATGCCATTTTATAATGTTGTTTCAAATGTCAAAATGTCGCGTATGAAGAGAAGTGCATTCGCCGGGGAGCGTGAGACCTGTCCCGCCTCACTGATTGTGTTGTTGTTTGGGCAGATGGGTCCCCCACCCTCCCTTCATCCGTATAAGCAAGAAGTTCTTTCACGCCCCTCGATACAAGTGTAAATTGGGCACACAATTCGTTTCGGTTTGATGCAGGCTTCGCCGACTCCTACTGCCTGCTATCTACCTGCTGCACACTCTGTGATGCTGCGCTGAGCTTCTCATGCCGGAGCTGCTCCTGCTCCATTCCAGCAGGTTTTGTTTCCGAAATGCATTCTCTATTCCCGCCTGAGAAACTGATTGCACTACCAGCATTATCAGTGTTTTCATCTCGAAACTCCTCTCATCATCATCATCATCATCATCATCATCATCATCATCATCATCATCATCATCATCATCATCATCATCATGCATTAGGTCACTATTGGCCAGTTAGGTCTCAACCCATCGTTTTTTAAGTCTTCTTTGTAAGGTTTATCATTTTGTCATTTTGTTCCTTTTGAACTTCTTCATTACCCTGGAAATTTTAAAATTAATAAATAGGCTATGTAACATTTTATTTCATTTTATTTATTTACTAGCCGTACCCGTGCGCTCCGCTTCACCCGTTAGAAATAAGTATAAAGTAATTATATAATTAAAATAGGACATTTGATCCAGGGAACATTCGTATTTCATAGAAGGATAAATCGTTCATTATGTTACTTAATTTAAATTGAATTAAAAAATTAAAATGCGATCATTCCAGAGACCACTCATTTGGTCATAAAAATTAGTTTAGGAAATACAGGAAACGAAAATACAGAATAGCCTATCAAGTTTTCTGTGCATAAGAAGCTATTTTAATCTTACCTGTCCTCGATTCACTCAGAAGTTACTGTAATAACATTATAGCATTATGTCCATCTAGAGAAACTACACTTTCCAATGATGAATTAATAATTAATTATACAAATCGGTTAATTTAGCTTCCGATATTACTTCATAGCAACGCAGAAACATTATCTGTAGGCTATCTTTCATAGCTTTCGATTGTTGCTTCCAAGGCCCCTTATAGACGAAGTCATTTGTTTTTTAATTTATTACACGACTTTAGATGGCAGTTATTTTAATTTTAAAACTCATTTATCTCATTAAATATCAGTCCTATCAAAATTTTTCAAGGAATAAAACTTATCGCAAATTATTTTTAAAGAAGGTTTTGTTATGTAACATTTTTCACAAAAATCAATAATAAGCGAGATATTTCGATCTATTTAATTCAGGCCCCCTTATAACACCCCTTTTAAATAATGTATTTTGAATGCCATATAGCCTAAAATCTAAGTTACAACGAACTTAATTTATATTCCAATTTTCATCGAAATCTGTTCAGCCATTATCGCGTGAAAAGGTAACAACCATACAGACAGACATACAAACAAAAATTTCAAAAAAGCGATTTTCGGTTTCAGGGTGGTTAATTATATATGTTAGGACCAATTATTTTTGGAAAATCGAAAATACCAGAAAAATTTCGGCTACAGATTTATTATTAGTATAGATTTATTTATTTATTTATTTATTTATTTATTTATTTATTTATTTATTTATTTATTTATTCATTTAACCTGGTAGAGATAAGGCCATCAGGTGTTTTCTTCCCCTCTATCAGGGGATTACAACTACAATATTAAGAATATAATTACAATTAATATTAAATTTACAAATACAATAAAAATCAAAGTACTAAAAGATTAACTGATTAATAACAGCTAGACAATTTATTGTAGAAGTTAAGAAGAGAGAAGCATTTCTTTTATTGATTAAGTAAAAATTAAACCTACTCTACGCAGTAAGAAAATGCTTAATAACCTTGCTTTTGAACGCTACTAAATTCCGACAGTCTCTGATGTCACTGGGTAGGGTATTCCACAAGCGCGAGAGCGAGATTGTGTATGATGATGAATACGATGATGTCTTATGTGTTGGTATGGCTAGTATGCGGCTATTTTGCGTGCGTGTGAAGAGATTATGATATGATGACAGGTAACTGAAACGGGAGGCAAGGCAGGTAGGTGTAGAAGTGTGAAGGACTTGGAAAAAGGAGAACAAGAGAATGAAAATTTCTACGTTCGTTAAGCCGTAAGCAGTTTAGAGTTTGGAAGGATGAGGTAATGTGGTCAGCGCGACGGACATCACAGACGAAGCGAACACAAGAATTGTGAACACGCTGTAATTTTTGCGACTGGTTGACATTGAGGTCAGTCAGTAGAAAATCACAATAATCGAAGTGGGGCATTACTAGTGTTTCCACTAGTATTTTCTTGAGTGATCGCGGAAGGAATTTTCGAATGCTGTTTAAGGAATGTGAAGAAAGAGTACTTGAACTTTAAAAAAAGAAAGTAGTCTTCAGAAACAGACTCAAAATGGGCCTACATCCTTTCATTATACATGGTGGAAGTAAAATGACCTTGCAGATTGAAAGTTGCGATAGGGTAGAAACCCAACCAGATAATCGGCTCATGCGGAAATCGAACCCAGGCCAGACAAACGCGCCTACCGGTTGAGTAACGCAACGCCTATGGCCCACATAGTATAGTAAACTATAGTCGCATCGCTATTATTTCCTGCGTGGCTTCTCCTCTTTATTTTTTAGGCTGGCCGCATCGGTGCGCATTCTACACCATTTTCCTCCGAACAGGACGGTATATTAATTAACGGCTGACTGTTTACTAAATGTGACAACAGTGGAAGTGTATAACATCATCAGCAGCCAATGACAAGACGCGCACGTTTAAATATAACCGATCAGCAACGTGATTGGCTGCCGGAAATAAGAACGGCGCCGCTATAGTTCGTTTATCAATATCAACTTATCGCTAAACTGGAGAATTCCCACGGTATCTTTGAACCGTGCCGTTACGTTTAGCACAAAATTTAAGTAAATACACAATCTCGCCAACATAACAACACGACGCTGGTGTGTGGCGTCGCTGGAGGGACAAATTTATTTCTTTTCTCTCTCTGCCTCCTTCGTTCTGAACATTAATGAGAGATAGCACCACTGTTAGCTACAAGATATATTTGCGCAAATATATTGAAGTAGATTACGTGACTTATTACGTGACTTAGATGAGAGTCTCGAGACAAAACAGTTTTGCTATATTTATTTTTTTTATTAAATGTTAAGCACAGGAACGCCGTTTCGTAATTTTTTTAAGAAACAAGCCAAACAAATTATCTTTGCATCAAAAACAGATGCTCCCTGAACCAAATTATCGTAGTTTATAATTGTTTGAATGCAACAGAAGCGAGAAGTCTTGCACTTGACTAATGCAGTGAATTATTTAAGAATATAGTCACGAATTTTACTACCACCATTTCGATTGTGTTTTGTTTGGCACGGCTCGGTACGGCCTGGTGACTAGTGGCCAGCGAGTACCGTCGACTATCGACATTGCTCTGCCGTGCGTATTATCCAGTTGTTACCAACTTATATATTATAACTTGTGGAAAATGATGAACTTCCTGAATGTGTATGTGTATGTATTTATTCACACTGCAAATGGGTATATACCCAGTGGCAGTGGTAACTAATTACACTCAATAATGACAAATAATAATAAACACAACTAATAAAAACATTGGTAATAAATAATAATGTTACTAATAATAATAATAATAATAATAATAATAATGATAATAATAATAATAATAATAAGGAGCATCCTAGATTAAATGAAGCACGATCACTTAAAATAACATTTAAAGTAAATCTAATTTGTACCTTAACCCTAAGTTCCAACTAAGACCCACGAGTGTGATAGGTTCATACCTGCACAAGTACCTTTCGGCACTACACTTATTCCGCTGTCAACTCATTCACTGCACTGATTCTATCCTGATTTCTCTAACATTTCAAAACCATTTCACTGTTCAACTACTTTGCACAGCCACTATGAACTATAGAACTTCACTGACACAAACCCACTACACTTCACTACACAATAGACTTTACTGACACTACACACTTCACTGATAACACACTTCCTCACTGATACAACACTTCAAATAACAAAATATCAATTACACCCTTTAAATAGTGTGTATAATATACTAGGGCCGTATTCATAGACATTTTTAGCGCGGGTTTCCGGTGGATGATCAGCGTTTTTCGTATTCATAAACCAGTGTTAGCGATAGGATATGATTTGAATTCTGTACTAGTAACCAGTGGATAGCCGGGGCTAGCTTAGTACGCTCGTAGCGCGTGCTGCGAAATGTCTTTGAATAGCACCCTAAGGGCCGTATTCATAGACATTTTGAGCACGGGCTTCCGGTGGATTATCAGAGTTTTTCGTATTCATAAACCAGTGTTAGCGAGAGGATACGATTTGAATTCTGTACAAATAACCAGTCGATAGCCGGGGCTAGCTTAGTACGCTCGTAGCGCGTGCTACGAAATGTCTATGAATAGCGCCCCTACCGTCTATTAGTAAAGTCCTTAAGCCTATTTTTAAATACATTTTTGGTTACTGGTAAAGCCTTAATCACTTCAACTTTCCCTAAAATATGGAAGCAAGCTTCCGTTCTTCCTCTTCCAAAAGTCAAAGTTCCCACCGACCCGAACGACTATAGACCAATCAGTATCCTGCCAGCCATTTCAAAAGCACTGGAAAGAATCGTACACAGACAAATTACTAACTACATGAACGAACACAAACTATTCGACGAGTATCAGTCAGGTTTCAGAGCTGGACACAACACAAGCACTGCTCTACTTAAAGTGACCGAAGACATTCGTGAAGGAATCGACTCTAATAAAGTAACAATACTGACACTTCTTGACCTTAGCAAAGCTTTCAACTCTGTAAATTTTGACCTGCTCACCCATAAATTGAGAAATATGTATTTGTCAGAGACTGCTGTGAGTTGGTTCGAATCCTACTTACGGGAAAGACAACAATGTGTTGTATCCGGGAATCGAAGCTCCTCCTGGCTTGACATAACATCAGGTATACCACAGGGGTCGGTACTCGGACCATTGTTGTTCACAATATATGTCAATGATATTACATCTCTTGTAAGGCATTGTAACTATCACTTGTATGCTGACGACCTTCAATGCTACATCTCTTCCCGCTTAGACCGAGTAAATGACGCTATAGATAAATTGAACGAAGACATTGACTCGATTGTGACATGGACAAAGAAACTCCGTCTTAAAATCAATCCTGGAAAGACACAAGCAATTATATTAGGACACAAACGGCAAACCGACGCTGTAAAACACCTCGACATTTCCCCTGTTAAAGTAAGTACAGTGCATATCCCTTTCAGTTCTTCAGTAAAAAATCTTGGCATTCACATGGATAATAATCTCAACTGGGACATGCAAATCACAGAAACCTGCAGAAAAGTATATTCTATTATCCATGTGCTAAAAAGGATAAATGTTCATCTCCCCTCTTGCTTAAAAAAGTCCCTTGTGCAGACACTTGCATTTCCCTATTTCGACTATGCGGACATTTTACTGACAGACCTCTCCAGCGACAACAAAATGAAACTTCAACGTGCTCATAATTTGTGTGTACGTTTTGTAAGCAATGTTCGTAAATATGATCATATTACCCCATCCCTGGAAGCAATAGGTTGGCTTAAACTAGATAAGAAAAGAAATTTACATTCACTTCTCTTTCTCTTCGAAATCTTGAACTCTTCTATTCCTTCGTACCTGTCGTCTCGCTTCACTTACCTTTCTTCCCACCATAATCTCAACACACGCTCTCGTCATGAAACAATACTAACAATACCATCCCATCGCACCTCCTCATACTCATCTTCTTTCACAATAGCCCTGCCAAGACTCTGGAATTCGCTACCTGCTAGCATCAGGGACTGTCGAAATAAAATTGAATTCAAACGAAAACTTACTAGGCACTTGGTCAGTAATTGATTACTTGTAAATAGTTTCTTTAATCTATCACAAAATATTTCAATATTCAGTAATTTCATCACTATACAATTTTGTTATTCTAGATTTAATTTTTAATTCAGTAAATATAAAATATTCTTTGTTTCTCTATGATAAATTATCTAGCTTTAATTATTCAGGTAATCTTTTCGTACTTTGATTTTATTGTAATTGTAAATTTAATACTAATTGTAATATTATTTGTAATTGTAATTGTAAATTTAATACTAATTGTAATTTTATTGTTGATATTGTAGTTGGAATCTCCTGGTAGAGGGGCAGAGAAGGCCTGACGGCCTTATCTCTACCAGGTTAAATAAATAAATACTACTAAAATACTAAGTCTGCAGGTAAAGCATTCCAGTCCCTGATAGTACGATTGAGAAAAGGAAACTTTCCAGTGTCCGTCCTCTGTCTTCTTTCCCTCAGTTTATATGAGTGTTCGTTCCTTGAAGAGTAATTTGACGGCTGCAACCTATTTTTTATTTCTCTCCAGGCAGGCTCACCTCTGTATGTTTTGAAGATTCCGCATAATCGAATTCGCGTTCTCCGGTCATTGAGTGTGTCCCATTTTAATTGTGAATTATTACGACAACACTTGAGAGCCCGTTTATTTATTAGTAAGAAACACCTTAAAAAAGCAAAATAAATACTTTGATTTACTCACATTTATATCTATGCAAATAATGTTTTACTTCCACCCAAAAATAAAGGTTTTTTTTGCCAAACATCCGGGGTCTATTAATAGCGAATACAATAGAACTTGATTTAGTAGTAATTTATTCTTTATTTTGTGTAATATCTTTCAAATAGTTTTCATAATTTGGAGGGATTTTATTAATGAAAGCAGCGGTGGCGAAAATGCGATCGTGCGCCGAGCCACTGTGTAACCTGCAACGTGCATAGCATCTATGGAGGGAGACGGACACCCGAAGAGGAAATGAAGCAACTGTCTGACTTATTAACGGATTTTCTTTTTCTTTATGTTAAGCACTTAAATATAATTTTATACAGTATAAGGTGACAAACTAATGTTTAGTACGTGTAACGAAGAAAGAAATGAATAAGGAAACATAGGACACATTATTACAACCTAAAATTAATTGTCTTCAGAATGTCTCTGCGACAGTTTGAAAATCAGGAATTATGTCACTTACTGCCAGTCGTAGTTGATCACGAAGGTATTTGTCTGTCAGTCTTGATCTAAATTTGGTTTTTAATATTTTCATTGTTGAAAATAATTTTTCACAAACGTAAGTTGTAGCGAACATGGCTTCAACAGAGCAAGCGAAAGAACGAAGCTTCGGATATTTATTTTTTGGCAAAGATGTGAAAGGTTGAACATTTGTCAAGTCCTTATATCTAGCTTTCATTTAACATCACATTGTAAATCTGAGAGTTTAAATGGAAGATCTAACCACATTATTCGTACATTTGCTGAAAAAGGATCGACGAACAGAGATAATATAATAGTAATAATAATAATAATAATAATAATAATAATAATAACAACACATCCTTTTAATGTTTCATGAGTGACATGAAGTATAATGCCGTTTTATGTCATACAACCGTTTTCCTCGTAATACTTGTGAACAAATCATACATTTAATATTCTCACCATATTGGCAGCAAAAAAAAAAAAAAAATGCGTCCTCCCATCCTGCTTGAAACTTTCGTTTTTGTAGAGGTACATGGTTTCGAGAGGGACATTGCGACGATACGCCACTCGCAGGTCAGAGACAAATACAAATGGAACGGAGTTTGACTGCAGTGGAGAGAGGGTGGGGGTTGTGGGAGGTAGGAAGCAAAGGAAATGCACAGCTACCATTGCGAGCCACAATGTGCTCGTGAGTTACATTTTCACCATGGCTGAATAAAAATAAGTCTTGTATGTAAGCTTAACAAGTATACAAGACAAAAGTTTAGAGAAGGAATGTGGATGTTTGCTGACTTGGCTCTAAAGCTCTGTCTTATGTACTTGTTACGTAAATAACTACTAACGCTATAGTGACCTTATAAACAATATTATTCTCAATACTGGTCCGCTTAACAGAGTGCTGCAGTGAACATCTGTAAGTGAAAGACGTCAACTCATAGGCGCCTTGTTCTCTTTTAATTAATTCCGTGACAGAAACCGAATCCACAAGTGTCACAGCACCTCTTCACGAGCTCCCTTCCTTGAATAATGTCTAGTGACAGCAATTGTGATATAAGACAATAGTCTTCGCTATCACGGAACGTATTAGCATATTTTCTTAAGATGACAGAGGCAAGCAGACAGACTGGGAAGTAAATCCAGAGACCCGTCGACGCCCAGGGACGAGCCGCGTGGGTTGTCAGAGTTCCCACGTCCTTAACAACAGCCATCAGAACCAACAAACGTCACATCACGCACAAATTACAAGACTCAGATTCTTGTGTTCCTTGATAAACAGTAATTTATCTCAAATGAATAGGACATGAATGGATTTCGTTTGTTATGAGTTGCTTGGCAACATATTGTGCATCTCAAATTGATTATGTTCCCAAAACTCTTCAATCCTGAGTGTAATAGAAAACATTACTTACTTACTTACTTACTTACTTACTTACTTACTGGCTTTTAAGGAACCCGCAGGTTCATTGCCGCCCTCACATATGCCCGCCATTGGTCCCTATCCTGAGCAAGATTAATCCATTCTCTATCATCATATCCCAGCTCCCTCAAATCCATTTTAATATTACCTTCCCATCTACGTCTCGGCCTCCCCAAAGGTCTTTTTCCCTCCGGCCTCCCAACTAACACTCTATATGCATTTCTGGATTCGCCCATACGTGCTACATGCCCTGCCCATCTCAAACGTCTGGATTTAATGTTCCTAATTATGTCAGGTGAAGAATACAAAGCGTGCAATTCTGTGTTGTGTAACTTTCTCCATTCTGCTGTAACTTCTTCCCTCTTAGCCCCAAATATTTTCCTAAGCACCTTATTCTCAAACACCCTTAACCTATGTTCCTCTCTCGAAGTGAGAGTCCAAGTTTCACAACCATACAGAACAACCGATATTATAACTTTTTTATAAATTCTAACTTTCAGATTTTTTTGACAGCAGACTGGATGATAAAAGCTTCTCAACCGAATAATAACACGCATTTCCCATATTTATTCTGTGTTTAATTTCATCCCGAGTATCATTTAGTCCATACCTGTGGAGTAACGGTCAGCGCGTCTGGCTGCGAAACCAGGTGGCCCGGGTTCGAATCCCGGTCGGGGCAAGTTACCTGGTTGAGGTTTTTTCCGGGGTTTTCCCTGAACCCAATACGAGCAAATGCTGGGTAACTTTCGGTGCTGGACACCGGACTCATTTCACCGGCATTATCACCTTCATATCATTCAGACGCTAAATAACCTAGATGTTGATACAGCGTCGTAAAATAACCCAATAAAATTTTTAAAAAAGTATCATTTATATTTGTTACTGTTGCTCCCAGATATTTGAACTTCTCCACCTCTTCAAAAGATAAATTTCCAATTTTTATATTTCCATTTCGTACAATATTCTCGTCACGAGACATAATCATATACTTTGTCTTTTCGGGATTTACTTCCAAACCTATCTCTTTACTTGCTTCCAGTAAAATTTATTATTATTATTATTATTATTATTATTATTATTATTATTATAAACGTTTAACAACTGGAGTCAATCTATTCTTGAGAATCTGAATCCTTAAAGGCCATGCTTCATTTTCGTGGGCCCCCTGAAATGTTATACATAATTGAGGTGCTCAGAATAATAACGGGCAGATCCCAATCGAAGTTCATTTTGAGTAAAATGACATTTTATATACAGGACTTTAATTTCGAAACTTTCCAGTCTAAATAACTAATTATTTAAATTGAATTCAATTTAAACAAAAACACGTCAATTTAAATATTGAGAGGAACGTCTGAAATTAGACTTAATTGCATTTTAGATTTCATCACCATACCCAGCCACCCGCACTTTGAAATTTGAAATGATCCCCCTATATTTTTATACTTAAATATGAAAGAGCATTCATTAAATTGTTTATACAATATACCTCATTCATTTGTTTTTGCATCTTTTGTTTTCTATCTTACCTTATGGGGATAATTCTTATTATACTATAGTCGCGACGCTGTTATTCCCGGCGTGACTCCTCCCCTTTGCTTACGTCTTAGGAAGTGAAGGCTCTATAAAGTCTAGGTAGGTAGTATCGTTCGCCATTCTTGTTCTTTCGTTGCCGAGCTACCATACGAGGAATCTATTTGCCACACCGTTAAACATTATCATGTCGTAGCTCCTATGATAATAAATCAAACGCACTGTAATTCAGGTAATAATTGAGCGGCAAATAACGTCCTCGTGTGCTTTCTGCGAACGCCAACGAAAGAGCCAAAATGGCGGGCGATTATATTAAGTATTTTTCCAGCCCAAGGAAATGCTTAACGTCTTCATCAGCGAATCACAAGACGCACACGTTTAAATGTAGCCGATCTGCAACGTGATTGGCTGCCGGAAATTAGAGCGACGGGACTATAATTTCCGATCGACTGACAACAATCACAGTGGCATTCATATCAGTGACGAAAATATTTGAGTTGAACTTCCCAATAAAAACGATAAGAATTTCCCTGCGCCTTTGGTCTTTTATAGATAATAATCAAAATCACAGAAGTTTCGTGAGAGCCACTCCGTGTAGGTAATATGATACGATCAGTATAGTCTAATATAAAACCAGAACCTTTGAAACACAAAAATGCTTGTCTTGTAGCTACGGAATAATAGTTATTAAACGTTATTGTAGTGGAACTTTAGGTCTAAGTGCGCAATTCGAATTGAATGAACTCTGCCACTGCCGTTTTAATTTGGAGTTGATGACCTCTAAGCATTTACAAGCCAGACGTGCGCCATCTTGATGGATGTGTGAGCGTCATCTTCCAAATTCCAACAACCATTTTCTTAGAACTTGCGGAACCTGCGAAGACACAGCGAATACCAAATGAGAAAGCAGCAACTACAACTGTTTACTTGGTTCGGAGGAGCTTTTCAGAAAACGCTGTTACTCCATATCGTCCATTCTTCCACTTCTTCAGCATTCTCATTATTCCCCTTCATTCACTTTTCTTTCCTTTTATTAATAATCCTACATTTTCACTTTCTATCTTTCACCTTCATCTATCTATCTATCCTTTATCTATCTATCTATCTATCTATCTATCTATCTATCTATCTATCTATCTATCTATCTATCTATCTATCTATCTATCTATCTATCTATCTATCTATCTATCTATCTATCTATCTATCTATCTATCTATCCTTCATCTAAGTTTTCTTCTTCTTCTTCTTTTTCTTCTTCTTCATCCCCACCTTTTATTCTTTCTTCCTCTACGCATGGCTTATTTGGTCTTCAAAAAACATGATCTTCCCATTTTATTCTTCTTACATTTGTTGCTGAATTTAAACTAAATATGTAAAGTACAGACGTGGACAAATTATTAGACTAAAACGTTTTTCTTGGAAACATAATATAATTAATCATATCAACTATCAGTATAATTCACAGAGTCTCTATTGTTGTAAATATTATTGTTTACATCTTCTGGTATATTTTTCCAATGGTCAAGTATATTTTTTCTGGCTATGTTGGTATTATTGGTGTTTTAATTATATACTGCAGAAGATATTCTCCTATGGCCTGCAAGAAGACCGGACATGAACGAAATTGAAAATCTGTGATCTATACTGAAGAAGAAAGTGAACAAAAAAGAGGCTTACAACAACACATGGACTCATTTAAGCACTGTCTGATATCTGGCTAAATTATGCTGATATTCAAAAAAAGTGTCAAACTTTGGTTTCCAGCATCCCTGACAAAATCAACGTGTTAATAAAGAATAAGGGAATGTTCACAAAATATTAGTAACCTCCAGACTCAATTTTCTGTTCATTATTTCTGTGCAAAATACATTTTGTTCATTATTTCTACCTATAAATACAGCTTCGTTGCACATATAATTAATTTAGTATAATAATTTGTCCACGTCTGTATGTAGTTCCGCTCTGTGGCATCGCGGACTCGCATTACGGAATGCGCGCTGGTTCGAGTGTTCATGGGAGAAGAAATTTTCTCATGAAATTTCGATCTGTGTATGGGACCGGTGCCCACCCAGCATCGTGATGCACTTGGGGAGCTACAATAGGTAGCGAAATTGCGGTTTCGCAACCCAGCTGGAGGGATACCTCTATTCTGGTTGAATAATCGTCCACCTCTGCTTCGACATGTGGACGTGAGGCCAACAGCCGGCTAGTCGATCTTGGCCTCCATGTTCTGTAGCGCCATGGATTTACTTTTGGATGTAAAATATGTGCGATTCTGAATAACAGAGTTATAATGTTTACAGAAAACTACTCTGAAAGAAACTAAATGACAGATAATAGCAACAGTGGAGAAACATGATTGATATTCTTTATTCTGAAAAATATTAGATGGTTTGAGAAAAGGAAAACAGAGAGCTATTATTCTTATGACCATGAATTTTGAAGATGGCGCCTGAAAATAACAAGAATTGAAAGAGAATATAGGCTAATAAATATAGGGAAAATAGAGGGTGAAAAAGGAGAAGAAATGGATGGGGAAAATAATATAAAGGAGAAGGAAAGGAAAGAGGAAAATGAAATAAACAGAGATAAATAAAATATAAAAATAAAATAAAGAGAATCAATCACTCAATCAACCTCCAGGCGCTACTACAATTGATGAAAGACTCTGGCCTACAGCTTGTCCAAGTCAAGTCTGCGAGTGGGGATATCGGGATGGAATGTGGAGGCAAAACACAGTTGCCACATAGGTCACTTGACGCTCAGATTTCAACGTGTGCACATCGTTTAAAATACACTACGGAGCGCACGGAGTTTTTGTCCTTGTCTTCAGATAAAGGCAACAGTTACGCTGTCTCCCAGCCTCCCCCCTCATGCAACTTTCTCCACGCTTGCCAATCAGAACACCAAACCTCACTGTCAAGCAGAAGTAGAAGTACAGTCTATTTCAAAGCGTCTTAAATTGTTACCGCTCTATGAATTGAAGCACAGTAGGAAAACTTTGCTGTCATATGAGACTGTACTGGTCTCCTCTCGTTACCGCCTCCTTTCACTACAGAACTGCCTCCAACTTCCCCTCTCGGCTCGCAGACTTAACTTGGTCGAGCTGTACCTTACAGATGTCGCCGACTCATGTCTGTCCTAGACACATTTCCTCCAACCTCTTATGCCTACTGCTTCCACATCCTTGCTAACTTCATCGAGACATCCCTCCCTTGGTTTTCCTGGTCTCTTTGTTGGTTTGGGACTGGATAAAGAGAACAGAAGGAGAAATATTGTAGCATGATAAGAATTATACGTCAGAGAAAAATGTAAGGCCAAGGAAAGAACGAAAATATAACAGCTATAAGAAAGGAAGTAGAAAAAATTTAAGAGAAAAGATAATAATAATAATAATAATAATAATAATAATAATAATAATAATAAACGAGCGAGGTGGCTCAGTGGTACTGCACTAGATTCACATTCGAAAGGTGCCGGGTTCAAGTTCCTTGGCCGCTAGTCTTACTGATGTAAAAAACACGCCGAGTTGAAAATTTACATACCATGATTTATTATTGCCTTAATCATCATTAGGATAAAATTATCATTAAGTAAAAATTGAAATCAGTTTAATCAGTTATTTAAAATAATATTAAAATAGAAGCGGAATCGCAATAGCCCACGGCCTACTGATAGGTCTATAACCCACACGCGATATGACCATAGATAATAGATGTTAATACATGTAGGTAAATAAATGTAACAAAAAATAACAAGTCATAAGAATTATAAAAGAAGAAAGTACATGAAAAATATAATAATAATAATAATAATAATAATAATAATAATAATAATAATAAAGTTGTTAGTATAAATATTATTATAAAAATACATTTTACTGTTTAAGAATACACGTAGAAAAGAACACAGGGAAATCAGGAAGAAAGTAAAAAAAATCGAGAAAGAAAATTATGGGAAAGTGAAGAAAAATGTAATAATGAGAAGAAATGAAGAAGAATAATTGAATTAGAGGAGAAGTGGAGTGGACAACAACAACAACAACGATAATAATGATGATGATGATGATGATGATGATGATAATAATAATAATAATAATAATAATAATAGTCATCATAAGAATTGTAGAATGGGTGAACCAATTTATTATTATTATTATTATTATTATTATTATTATTGTTATTATTGTTATTATTATTATTATTATTATTATTATTATTATTATTATTATTATTATTATTATTATAAAAGAAAGGAGATATAGAATGCATAAGAATACACACGAGGAAAATAAGATTAATAATAATAATAATAATAATAATAATAATAATAATAATAATAATAATAATACTGTAATTAAAAAAGTGGAAGAAGAATAAAATAGAGAAATATAGAAAAAATAAAAGAAAAATGGAATAATCGTAAGGAAAATAAAGAAGTATTGATAGAGATGATTATCGGTATACCTTTCCTTGTCACTGAAAGTAACAAAATGGCCGACAAGAATATAAAGCGCATTTCAGTTCTGTTAATATTTAGAGATTAATAAATTTATTTATAATTGGATCTAGAAGAATGAATAGAGCTTCACTGCCACTTGAATCGTACCCGTACAATTTTGTCTGCGTCTATCCCAATTGAAGGGAATTAATTAAACGGTAATGAAGGGGGCCGTGTTTTGCCGCGGCCTGTACATTGTGTTCCGATCCAGTGAGAATCTCCATGGCTCGTTGCTCGGCCTGCAAGAGAAAGATGGAATGGTCCAGACCGGAATGACTGATATAGATGTACGTCGGCACTGCTCTTAACGGGAGGAGTGAAGACGGAGTGGCCGCGGCGGAGGATCTAGCTTCATCACAACTTCATCTCGTAATTAAGAATGAGCATGCGGCCAGGTGCACGTCCGGAGGAGCATGTGGCCAGCTCTCAGCTCTCGAAACGCACAGGGGAGAGTGGCCTAACCGATAATGGTCAATTAAAAAAAAAGTGATTTTTATACTAGCCGTCATTTTTTTTGCCGTGTATTCGTTTTTATTTTACTGTACTGTAAAATGTTTTAATATTATAGACAATGTTAAAATATTTCGTAATTAACAAAATTGTTGTTTATCTAACTTTCACTGGCAATTCGAATGAATTTATAGAAAAATAAATAAATAAATAAATGCAGTATGTTCCAAAATCAGTTTGATGATTTCCACAAATTAATTTAAAGATAATTGGTAGAAATTATAAATAAAAGTAAGCACGAATTCGTTTCTTACATGTCTCAAGATTTCTTTGCACACATTCAATATTATTTCCATCTGTCGCATCACTGATGTCTCATTGGTATGCACTTGCTAGACAATATTGATACGGTTGTGGTAGGACTGTGGGAGGATAGAATGTGTCGATACATTTGGTCCTTCACACACCCTTACACAAAAAAATTGGAATGAGGTCTGGAGACATTGCAGGCCACACTATTGTTCCTCCTCTTTCAGTTCATTGCAAGAAAGTTTGATTTAACAAACTTGGCACTTCCTGCTATAAATAGAGAGCTACACCATCTTATTAGAAAATCTGTAACATGTTTTAATATTATAGACACTGTTAAAATATTTCGTAATTAACAAAATTGTTGTTTATCTAACTTTCCACTGGCAATCCGAATGAATTTATAGAAAAATATATAAATAAATAAGTAAATAAGTAAATTAGTAAATAAATGCACTATGTTCCAAAATCAGTTTGATGATTTCCACAATTATTTATTTCAAGATAGACATTATAAATAAAAATAAGCACGAATTCGTTTCTTACATTTCTCAAGATTTCTTTGCACACATTCATTAGTTTTTCCATCTGTCGCACGACCGATGCCTCATTGGTATGCACTTTCTTCCCAGACACTGGTTAGCATGTCTCCATCACATTTTTCTAGACAATATTGATGCAGTTGTCGTAGGACGTGCGGGAGGTTAGGATGTGTCGACACATTTGGTCCTTCACACACCCTCACACAAAAAAATTGGAATGAGGTCTGGAGACATTGCAGGCCACACTATTGTTCCTCTTTCAGTTCATTGCAAGAAAGTTTGATTTAACAAACTTGGCACTTTCTGCTATAAATAGAGAGCTACACCATCTTATAAGAAAATCTCCAGTTGCGGAAGTAACTTTCAACATATCGGTTTAAGTCTTCATAATGATTATGAATTTATTATTATTTCCTTACGATTATTACGTCAATTGTACTTTTAACATAGCTTACGATTTATTTACATTATTAATATTAGGATCTAATCACTGTTAGAGCTAACAGAGCTAACTAGCTCTAGTAACTAGGCAACGCGTACCAATGACATCAGTTAAAAAAACTGTCTGTGGTTGCTTTCCGCATGCATCCGCGATTGACTTTCATTCCAATCCTGATTAATATGGGTACTGTAAGAATTAACAAAAAAAATTGTACACGATGTATCGATGGTTATTAGAGGAGAAAAATTCGCTTCGGCGCCGGGGATCGAACCCGGGTCCTTAGTTCTACTTACCAAGCGCTCTAACCGCTGAGCTACGCAGAAGTTCAATCTACAGTACCGGATCAAATCCCTCTCCTCCAGTGTTTTTCACTTTGTGGCCTGACTCCAAGTTCGACATATTATGTTGGTATTATTATATTAAATCAACTGCCATTATACAAGGAGCGGTCCACACCTGTGGAGTAACGGTCAGCGCGTCTGGCTGCGAAACCAGGTGGCCCGGGTTCGATTCCCGGTCGGGGCAAGTTACCTGGTTGAGGTTTTTTCCGGGGTTTTCCCTCAACCCAATATGAGCAAATGCTGGGTAACTTTCGGTGCTGGACCCCGGACTCATTTCACCAGCATTATCACCTTCATCTCATTCAGACACTAAATAACCTAAGATGTTGATAAAGCGTCGTAAAATAACCTACTTAAAAAATTATACAAGGAGCGCACTCAGTTGAGTGAATTGGTGGCCGGGATTCCACAGTAATATGCACTGATGGACAAAGAGTCGATGTAAAGATTAAATTTTTGGTTCTACAGAATATACAGTAGCGTGCAAATTAATCCGAACACGACATATTTTTACATTTTCTGTCATTGTTGGCCTCACAGCTGCTCATACCGCTTTAATTGACATCTGTAGTATGTGTAATTCCATTGTTAAAGGTCTGTCATTATTTTTTTTTATAATATGTGACATTTTGCCTGTCGTTTTGTACTTATAAGCATTTCAGTTGTGTTGAAGACTTAATACTGAAATCCTGTGTACATTCTATCGTCTTCACAAATGGATACAACTCCACGAAAACGGTCTAAAATTATAACAATAGCAGAGCATTCTTCTATGACACAGAGGCAAATTGCTGCAGAATGTCACATCGGTTTGGCTACTGTTAATTCGATCATAAAACGATACAGGGAGACTGGATCCATCACACCCCAGAAAAAAGGAAACTGTGGCCGGAAAAGGAAGACTTCACCTGCAGATGATCATTTAATTGTCAGGAAAAGTAAATTAAATCCTAGACTAACTGCTGTCGACTTAACCCGCGAGTTAATGGCTACCACTGGGGCGAATATTCACGTCACAACAGTGCGGCGTAGGCTTTTGGAAGCTGGACGAAGGGCTCGTAAGCCTATTAAGAAGCAACTACTAACCCCTGTTATGTGCAAAAAACGCTTAATGTGGGCAAAATTACATCAACACTGGACAGTGAATGGCTGGAAGAATGTACTTTTTTCCGATGAGCCTCATTTCGAGGTCCACAGCCACCGTGTTTCTTACGTACGGAAAGGATCCGAAAAAGTAACAGCAGCTCATCTCCAACAAGCACCCAAATACCCCCCTAAGGTAATGTTTTGGGGTTGTTTTACACATGAAGGGCCTGGAGCATTAATACCTATCAAGGGAATGATGAATTCTGACAAATATATTCACTCATTAGAAACCAGAATCGTACCCCAGCTGCAAAACTCATTTCCGGATGGCAGAGGTGTGTTCAACAAGACCTGGCACCATGCCATACGTCTCGAAAAACTACAGAATTCTTCAACTAGAAGAATATTCAGGTACTCCCTTGGCCAGGCAACTCACCCGACATCAACCCCATTGAGAACTTGTGGTCAATTTGCAAAAGAAGAATGCAAAAAATGGATTGTTCTACAAAGGAGAAGATGATTTCTGCCCTCATTGGTGTATGGTTTCGGGATGAAGAAATGAAGAATATTTGTGGGAAATTAGTGGAATCCATGCCAAATCGTCTCAGAGCTGTTATTAGGAACAAGGGAGGCCACATAGATTACTGAGATATGTCTTAGATCCTTTTTTTTTTATCCCGTTTGAGTGTTTTTGTTCGGATTAATTTGCACGCTACTGTAACTGTTATAGTAACAATCGTTATTAGAGGAGAAAAATTCGCCAAAACGTAGAATAAAGTTAATTTTTGTAATAATTGAACTCAATAATTTGTCAATTTTATATGTGCATTTTTTTCGATTTCTTAAATCTGCCGTATTTTCTTTTAAAAAAAGTTGGAAACTCTAGTTTGTAGTCATATGTGGTAGCACTGTTTCACAACGATGGAGCCGATATTAGGTTACTGTGGTAAAACAAGAAGTGTTGTGTAAGATTGCAGAGCATAAAGCTAAATTGGTGTGTATTATTTACATAATGTAACTGTGAAAGCAGTTAGCTGGCTAAACCGGACGGATTCCTGATTCACGAACAATGTAAACTGCAGGTGTAGCAAATTTACAGCACTTAATGGCTGTATTTAAGGCGGTACATGTCACTTCAATTGCTGATGTGACTATTAGAAGATCAGGAGCTGTATTAGCGTCTAATTTTATACCAAATTTGGCAGGATCTCGTTCATTATTTTAAGAAAATTTCACCGTGTACACTCAGTAAGAATTACATAAAGTGACTATAAATGCATCTTTTGTAGCACAGAACCGCATGGTTTTTTTTTCTACGAGAAATTATCAGCTTCTGGTTTTTGTTTTCTAACTGTAACGATAGCCCATCCTGCTTTTAATATTCATCAGGGAGTTTCCAACACGATTTACACCATTATGTGTCCCAATTTCCATCCCTACTCCGTCTGGTCGGATCTTAGGAACGTAGCCCGTCTTCCAAGTGGTGGTTCCTACTGTAATTCTCCCAATTTGCCTCATAATGACAGGTTTCCGGTTCTATCAACTCCCTTGTGCCCTCCCTCGAGCATTTTATCTTCTCTCTTAACACAGAGAGGTCCTACAAATGTCTACATGACAATTTTAAATGACAATAAGTGGCGGTATGATTTGTTGTCTTCAGAATTTCTTTCTTTTACAAGATTTTCTTTCAGCTCAAACACTTTCCGGAACAAATTCCTTTTCGAATCTTTAAGAGAAGTTACGACAGAATTTTCCAACAATAATTTTAATGCTATCATTATGAAATTTTTATATGTATCTATGTATATATGTATGTATGTATGTATGTATGTATGTATGTATGTATGTATGTATGTATGTATGTATGTATGTATGTATGTATGTATGTATGTATGTATTTATTTATTCACACTGCAATGGGTATATGCCCGGTGGCAGTGGTAACTAATTACACTCAATAAAGACAATAATAAACACAATTAATAAAAAATACAATTAATAATAATACTAATAATTAATACTAACAATAATTAATAATAATAATAATAATAATAATAATAATAACAACAACACGGAACATCCTAAATTAAATGAAGCAAGATCGGTTAAAATAATATTTAAAGTAAATCTAATTTGTACCTTAAACCTATGTTCGAACTAAAACCCACGAGTATGATAAGTTCATATCTGCACAAGTACCTTTCAACACTACGCTTATTTCGCTGTCAACTCACTCACTGCACTGGAACTACGACACATTTCACTGATTCTATCCTGATTTCACTAACACTTCAAAAACATTTCACTGTTCAAATACTTTGCACTGCCACTATAAACTATAAAGCTTCACTGACAGGAACACGTTTCACTTACTCAACACACTTCACTGACACAACACACTTCACTGACACAACATAATTCTTCACTGATAGAACACTTCAATAACAAAATATCAATTACACCCTTTAAACACTGTGTATAATTATCGTCTATTAGTAAAGTCCTTAAGCCTATTTCTAAATATATTTTTGGTTGTTGGTAAAGCTTTTAGTAAGTCTGCAGGTAAAGCATTCCAGTCCCTGATAGTACGATTGAGAAAAGAATATTTTCCAGTGTCCGTCCTCTGTCTTCTTTCCCTCAATTTATAAGAGTGGTCGTTCCTTGAAGAGTAATTTGGCGGCTGCAACCTATTTTTTATTTTATTTATGCTCTCATTAGTATTTATAGTATTTTACCCTTCCTCGTAGACATTACCGCTGTTCCTTAACCACGATCCCATTAGCTACCATGAGCCCGACGGGAGAGCTCACAGGAATGAAAGGCTCAAGCAATCAAGGAGAAAGTTTAAAATTTAATTCAATTAATAATTTAACGAGCAAATGAATTTTGCTAAGGAAAAGACTAGTGAAGTGCTTTGTATGGAGTGTGGCATTGTATAGGGCAGACACATGGACATTACGTCAAAGTGAAGAGAAGTGAATAGAAGCATTTGAAATGTGTATACGGAGCAGAAAGGAACGTGTGAAGTGGACAGACAGAATAAGAAACGAAGTTGTGTTGGAAAGAGCGGGTGAAAAAAAGAGTAATGCAGAAACTGATCAGGAAAAGGAAAAGAAATTGGTTGGTTCACTGGCTGAGAAGAAACTACCTACTGAAGGATGCACTAGAAGAAATGATGAACGGGAGAAGACTTCGGGATGAACAGGAGAAGAGTTCGGGGTAGAAGAAGATATCAGATGATAGATGACATTAAGATTTATGGATCTTATTAGGAAACAAAGAGAAAGGCAGAAAATAGGAAAGACTGGAGAAAACTGGGTTTGCAATGAAAGACCTGTCCTTGGGCAGAACACTAAATGAATGAATAAAATGAATTTTAAAAGGAGTATTGAATTACCGGTACGCTTTCTTCCCGCCACCTAGTATGAAATCACAGTCTAGTGTATACAGTCGCGAAGTTTGAGTTTATGAGAGTACTAGGAACAATTGACTGTGCAGGTACTATTTCGTATTGTCTGTAATGAGGCGATAGTAGCGATCCTAGTGGTTAGCAACTATCTATGGATGCATATTTACTACGTATTGAGCTTCGTGACTGTATATGGTAGACTGATGAAATCTTGAAACCGCTGAGCCACTATTTTTATTGCAGTAACTCAGTTTTATGCAGAAGACACTGTACTACGGTTTCCTCTATGTCATTGTTCTTAAAAGCTTCTAATGTTTGTGAATACATGAAATTTATCTTACATTTCTTTTTGCATATATTAAATGAATACTTTTTTTAAATGATTACAATTCATCAAGCTAATATAATGACGGTAATGAAGGGCGAGAATTTTAATTGCGAGCAATTAAAACATTATTTTTAATTTCATCAGTTTCTTAAGAAAATATTACTTCATAGCTCTACTAAAATGATTTCTATATCATGCCGTTGCTTTTAATTGTTGCACAGGAGGATATGAAAGCTATAAACTTCCTTTATTTGAATTATAAATTACAGACCTTTAAACAACAATTAAACGCTGTGGGAAATTTTACGACCATGATTCCTCGAGTAAGGAAAACTGACGTCCAATAAAAACGTTTTCACATTTTTATCAGGGGACTTCCATTTTGTTTGCAGCCATTCTAATTTTAGCGTTTGAATTTTGATTAATGCTAGCTTTTATTATTTTTTATTCAGTCCATTCGAAGGTGAGATGAAAGAAACCGGCAGTTTGAACATAATTTTTTCCAGATCATTTAATCCCTCTCTACAAGCTGTGACTCCGCCTGATCCCCTTCCTCCCGCTCCAGACGATTCTCAAAAATCCTGGCTCGTCACCAAAGTCTCACTAATTTTAATTTAACAAGATATAAACAGCTGAGTAACGGTTTGACAATTCTGTCGTCAGCGCCACGCTTCGTTCATTACCTGAACGTCGTTTATTTAATTTCTCTGTATCCGATTCATTCGTTGTTTCGTGCAAAGCGGTAAACTGTCAAGTTATCATTACAATATTGAAACAGTCTTCGTTCCTTATGAAAATTGAAGACTTCGGATAAAGATCATCATGAATAATATTTCCGTCCATAGCTACTTAATTTCCTTGATAATAATCCGTGGCGCTACAGCCCGTGAAGGGCCTAGATCGACCAGCCGACTGCTGGCCTCACGTCCACATGCCGAAGTAGAGGTGGACGATCATCCAACCAGAATGGAGGTATCGTGTGGTTAGCACGATGATCCCCCCAGCCGTTATAGCTGGTATTCGCAACCGGATTTCTCTGCCTACCGTAGCTCCCCAAGTGCATCACGATGCTGGGTGGGCACTAGGCATGAGAAAATTTCTTCCCCCATGAGGAATCGAACCAGTGTGCATTCCGTAACGCGAGTCTTAGGCGGGATGCCTTAGACCGCGATGCCACGGCGCGGGACTTAATTTCCTTGAACTAACATTAAAAACACTCATATAAAATAAAAACCAATTACTGTATATGCACCGTATAAATACTCGTAGAAGAACTGTTTTGTTTCTGTATAGAACTCAAAATATTGCCCATTTTTATGTTGCCAAAAGTAAGACACCTAACTTCACTTATGTATAAAAAAAAAAGTTATGTTTTATTTAACGACGCTCGCAACTACCGAGGTTATATCAGCGTCGCCGTTGTGCCGGAATTTTGTCCTGCAGGAGTTTTTTTTACACGTCAGTAAATTTACTGACATCAGCCAGCACACTTAAATGCCATCGATCTGGGCTGGGATCGAACCCGCAACCTCGAGCACAGAAGGCCAGTGCTATACCAACTGCGCTACCGAGGCCGACTGCATGTATGTATGTATGTACGTATGTAGGGGAGAGTCGGGTAGTATCGGACAGTGCGTTTCTTTCATCTACCTGAAAGACATGGTTACGTTTCTCTATGCGACATCACAGAAACGTAACCATGTCAATCAGGTACTATCATCGTGTGGTAGATGAAAGAAACTCACTGTCCGATATTACCCGATGTCCGATACTACCCGACTCTCCCCTATGTACGTACATATGTACATATGTATGTATTCTAGATATAATTGTAACGATTATTCTAAAGGGTAAGGCTGTTGTATTGAATTAGAGTCTGGCCTTAGCTGTGCTAGATTAAGTAAGTTATTATTAATTAATTAATTAATTTTAGTGTCACGATTCCTTGTTTTAGTTTCCAATTTAAGGAATTCGAATTTTGAACGAGGCTGTCTCAACACATTTGGTCAAAAATTAAAAAAAAAAAAAACTTCCTCTAATTTCTGGTGGTTGAAAGAAAAGTCCTGATGGCCTTAACTCCACCAGAGTAAATAAATAAATAAATAAATTAATTAATTAATTAATTAATAAAGAAGTAAATAAATAAATTAATTAATTAATAAAATAAAATAAAATAAATAAATAAATAAATAAACACTACTATAAGTTATACCAAAAGTTTAGAACACCTCTCCACAAGTGATGTTTCACTCGTGTCATTATACTTATATGTAAAACTCCCTGAAGATAAATATCTCCAGTCATTATTCCACATCGCAATACTCTACGACTTCACGTTCACACTAAGTGAATTTCGATCTATTTTCATTTTTATAGGGAAGAAATCCAACCTGTCCACACTTATAGCTGATTACTAAAAATGGAGGGAATAAGCTGATTAACCAATGTTACCAACTCTTAAAGTTATGATGTAAATGACAGTGGAGGACCCATAACATTTGCATTGAATATCAAATTCAAGAGAATTTTATAAAATGGCAATTTTTCCTAAAGAAAAAAAACTGTCTGGATTACAATGCCTGCACGAACCGTCACAATTTTTTAAACAAAAAGCAATACTTGCACAAGAAGTCTTTCTGATGTATCTAACTCTACCCCAAAATTCACTGATCTAAGTAAACCCATTCTGGAGTAATTCGTTTTTTTCCTACAAAATATGTAATGTTTCAATAAATTTCATGTATGTACAGTATGTATTTATTTACACTGCAAGTGGGCAAGTACCCGGTGGCAGTGGTATATACAATATAAACAATACACAATAAAATTACAATACACAATACAATTATACAATACACAACACAATAAGAATACACAATACAATTTAACACAGTAATTACAATTGATAATAAAACATAAAATAACCTAATTTTACAATACAACCTACATATGTATAGGCCCTACATAAGTTTCAATAGTCTTTCACTTTACTCTCATCTCACTCACTGTAGTGGCACTATGACGCATTTCACTGACACTTTAGCACACATTTCACTGACACTCTGTAACACATTTCACTGACACTATAGAACACATTTCATTGACGCTATAAATTATCACTGATAGGAACTATTCACTGCACTGTAAAACCATAACTTCACTGACTCACCTCGCTTCACTGATACAACAGTTCAAATAAGACATATAATTACACCCTTATGCATACTTATAAACCAGCGTTGTCAGACAGAGACTAAACGGAGCGGAGCGCTCCACTAGACTGGTTGCGCGCTCCGGTGTTTCCACAGACATAAGCAAGTTCACGCTCCGATCCAACTCCACAACCGGTTTTGGAGCTTACAACTCTGACACTACTGTTATAAGCAGAATTACATTTAAGCTAAACATTTCTAGTCTAAGACCCTCTTACACGCTATTTTTAAATAATTTACGATTCAAACCAAGGGAGTAACTCGTCAGGCTAAATAAATACATGTCACCTTAAAAAATGAAATGTTAAATGTTAAATGTTAATAGTAATGAAAATGCCGTATGTTAGTCGCGAGCAATGCCCTGATATCCCTTCAGAGGCGTTTTACAATAACAAACAGAATATGGACAATCGACCTCAGGGAGGCTCTTAGTCGCATTCCTTGTCAAATTACGTACATAAAATGCCTCGTAACGCGAACAATATGAATATGATGTCTTTGAAAGCGTATGTTAACAACTAGCACTCCTCCGTCACTCCTGCTTTAGTTTCGTTACACGGGTTTGTTTTCCATCAACAAACTTGGTTGTTTGTTCTTTCTCTTGTGTACAAAGAGTCAACAATCAAGCGGCGCGTTTGTTGCACGAGTCAACAGCTCAACACTCACTCTGCTAATATTGACTCGGTGATGAGAGCGTACTAAGTGCTGCATTAACTGGAATTAAATAAAACGGCGAGATCTCAAGACGCACGAACGCACTTGCAGAGGAGAGAGAAAGGAGGAATGAAACAGACGGGAAAAGTAAAGAATAAAGAGATAAGCAAGAAAGAAATGGACGTAAAGATGAGAGACAGAAAGAAAGAAAGAAAGATAGAAAGAAAGAAAGAATGAAAGAAAGAAAGAAAGAAAGAAAGAAAGAAAGAAAGAAAGAAAGAAAGAAAGAATGAAAGAAAGATAGAAAGAAAGAAAGAAAGAAAGAATGAAAGAAAGATAGAATGAAAGAAAGATAGAAAGAAAGAAAGAATGAAAGAAAGATAGAAAGAAAGAAAGAAAGAAAGAAAGAAAGAAAGAAAAAAAGATATTACGAGATGGCAACGTGAAGACAAGCAAAAAAGAAAAGAAAAATAAAAGAATAAATTAAAACCAAACAAGAATGGAAATGAAAAGAAGTAAGAAACAAGAAAATTGAAAGGAAGGAATCATTCATTCGTTCATTTATAGTGTTCTGCTCAATGGCAAGTCTTTCACTACAAACCCAGCATTCTCCAGTCTTCCCTCTTTTCTGCCTTCCTCTTAGTCTCCGCATTTGTTACATACTGTTCTCCAACCAGGAGATCATCCGTGAAAGGAATGTACTTACTATTGCCTCATCTATTGGAACGAAGTAGATAGATAATATTAGTTATAACTTCAATTTAAAAACCATGCGCCCTCCTGCATGTTATTTCCTGTATGGAGAGATTAAAAGACCAGGAGATTAACAATGATCTAATTTTGTAACCAGGGTAGTATCAATATGTCTTATCAATGTTATAGTTTGTGCTGTGAGAGCTGCCAATAGAGGTAAGAGTACCCACGTGTGTGACCTTATGACATCTTATGACATCAACATTCATTCACAGCATCATCCCGCTTCGTCTCATTCCCCGAAGACTTTCTCGTGGTTGGAGTACAGTATACGAGCCGTTCAGAGCAAAAGTGGTGTGAGTCAGAATTGGGTAATGGGGTTTAAAGTAAAAATTCTGTAAAATAAAGAGCAAAGTAGCAATTAATATGGCCTTCTTGCTATCCACTGACTACTAATAGTTTAAATAAATTGAATATTAATTGCTGCTTTTCGCTGTATGTTACAGAATGTTTACTTTAACCCTCATTACCCATTTTTGACACAACTTGTGCTCTGAACGGCTCACATCTTAATGCCATCTATCATCTGATTATCTTCTTCTGCCCCGAACTCTTCTACCGTTCACCATTTCTCCCAGTGCATCCTTCAGTAGGCAGTTTCTTCTCAGCCTAATTTTCAAGCGTACATGTCACAACAGAAATACCGATTGACTTGTGGTATTTTGCTACAAAATCTCCCTATAGAACAGGAATTAGCAATTAACTCAATCCTGTTAAAATTTGACTTATGGGGTTTCTCAAAAAACCGATTCATTTCTTCTTCTATCCTCACATTGACTCGTCAAATGAGGATATAATTAACGTTTGGAATCTTTTAACGTGTAAAGACTCATCATGGTATGTTGCTGTTTTGGGGGGGGGGGGAAGTAATGAGGTAGTTTCCCTGGGCACACAATTTTTGGCCTTTTCATACCTGCTGTAGAGATATGTGCGATCGCAGTTTGAGGAGACGTTTCGACATGACTTCATTATCAGTTTCTTTTTTAGATAATATTAAATTCGTAAAACCTTACAAAGAATTTTTTGTAACATCCAGGTGCTTTTAGGAAAGGAAACAACATTTTTTTCTCTGGTTTTGAGTAAAGGAATGGTGCAATAAAGTCTCTCGTCTCCTAATTATTCTCAAATCAGTCCTGGAGTAAATGCTTTGATATTTTAATCTTCGTTATTATTTTATAAAACAGGTGTTGACACTGCCAACACCTCGACGCTTTTCATCACGTTGTCTGTGATGATAGAAGACACAGCAGTGTTTGGAAGCAGATTAATGTTATCTCATTTCCCAGACGTTAATGTCTTTGTTTTTTGTGTTGCCTAGTAAGCCGGCGCAGTGACACAGTTTTCCACTCAGATTCTCTGTCCGGCATGGGTGTGTTCTAAAGTGCTGTCTTTATCTTTATCAATTTAACCAGCTTTTAGTTTTAGTACGCGATCCAGTTTTCTTTTCTTAAAGGCGTAATTATACGGAGACCTATCGCCCAGCCTCTAAATCCAGATAAAATGGATTCCCTGATTTCCAGGTCGATTGTTGTCTACTGCTCACAGATCGTTATGACTAGGGCTAGGATTTTGATGACCTATAAATCATAAAAAAAAGTCCTAAAACATTGCATTTATGACCTAAAAATCTAAAAAATTGCCCTTAAAATGCCCTAAAAATTAATCTTACATAATTGGCTTAGTAGGGAAAGAGGTTTTGTACTAATTAATATTTAGACTAGTAATTAAATTAAATTTCACATAATTTTTTCTAAGTAGTACACTTTAATTAATTATTTTACCTGATGTAGTTTCCATGTATGATCGTTCACCTCTGCTTTGGCATGTGGACGTGAGGTTAACAGTCGGCTGGTCGGTCTTGGCCCTTCATAAGCTGTAGCGCCATGGATTTACTTTACTTTTAGTTTTCATGTAGTCTACCACAAGGCCACTCTTATTCGGAATTAGCAGGTATAGAGGAGTCTATATTGAAGGGATGGTTGGACTGATCCATTACATGGGGTGTACTACGTTAAAATGGCAATATTTGTGTAGAAAAACGATTAAAATATTATACAAAATAATGGGTATTAATGGACAAAATATGTAAAGAAAATATCAAAGAAAATAAACATTATTTTACATTAATAATGGGGATTTATGGCCAAAATTAAATGAAAATGCCTAAAATATGACGGAATAAAACACAAGATGCTCTTATGAGTTGAAACAGAGAAAAATGAAAAAAATGCCCTAATAAATATGTCTTAAAACACTCAGTTTATCACATAACATATAAATACTAAAGCAATAATGTTTCTGACTTACTAGCAAAAAGATGCAATTTCTAGCCCTAGTTATGACTATCTCAGAACGAAATTCAGAACTCATTTTGGATTCTGTCTTAACTGAACGAAATACTGCAAAAATTAGCAGGGTTGTCGAGTCGAAGTCAAGAGCAGTTATGGGTGGAGTCGTAGTTGCTAAGAATCTGCAATCTCGCACTCGCATTTGTCGCATTTTGCTACTCGACTTCTAAAAATGCGACAAACTTTCGATGTGAAAGGCAAAAATGCGACAACTACATTGGGCTTGAGAAAACTTCAGAAACGAAGTTAGTTATGGAGAAAATGAAATCAGGGATGTGTATGTACTAATTAGTCCTGGAGAATCTAAATTTAAATGAAATGTTAATGGAATGGGCAATGTTCAAGAAGGCATTGAGCAATAGATGTTCAGGAATGAATTTCAAAGATTTGGTGCAATTCAAATATGTTAACAAATTAAGTAAACAATTTCCTGTAATTGATTTAGTTGTACAGTACACTGCAACAGTTCCATTGCAATTGTAAGCGAGTATTCAGTTGCATGAATCTTGTAAAAATTGAAATTACAAACTGCTTTTTAGTGAAAAGAGTTAGCAATTTGCTAACAATCTAATCTTGAAGGGTCTACTCATAAAGAATTTGATTTCCCAAGTTTAATACTTCCAGTGTTTGTAGTGCTCATAAAAATATATCTATTTTAACCCATTAGTGTTCAATGGCAAATTTAGTTGCCGTTTGTTTTTGAAAATTATAATAAGCATAATATTAGGTTAACATTATTTTTTGTGACGCAAGTTCTTCTAGACATATGTTCCGTCATCTCAGGCACAATCCTTCATTTCAAAGTCAATTATCGTGGAGGGTAGACGCGAAATTCTGTAATGATTTTAAGTGTCTACATACATGAAACTAAAATGTAATAATTAGTATTGTTAAATCTTATTTCATTATTTCACAGCTCACTAAAACACATTTTAGAATATTAACTTAATATTTTAAAGCTAGTTTATGACAATGGTTTTTATTGTGGGTATGTCCTATTGCGAAATTGTGTGGCAACAGTGAACACTACAGTATGCAAAAGTGTGTGCATTTCGTTCCCATGTCAGATGATAAAGTATTATTCACTGTGAACCAGATTTTTAACGTCATAAACATGATGTCTCTAATGCTCAGCATTTTTGTTAGGATTTTCCCCATTACATTAGCGATGAATAGATCAGGTATAGGCGTATGTAAAAAAATGTAGAACATTGAAACGAAAATAGTTCTGAGCACTAATGGGTTAACCCATCGTAGTTGACATAAATTCAGCAATAATATTTATTTTAAACATACAGTAGGTCAAATGATTTACATACATATAGCCTACCTACTACCTACAGTAGTAGTATTCAATCTATGGTACACGTACTCTCAAGCATACGCGGGATTGTTTCAAGGGATACGCATCCTACTGAGTTGGTATGTAAAAATGCTGACATTTATCTATTACATTTCTGATATTTATTACAGTTTACATATTTTCTTTTATAACACCAATTCTTGTTTTCGCTTGCTTCAGTAACTTAATATTTTACATAATTCGTTACTGTTTTTATTGCATCAGTATCTACTGTATAATAATAATAATAATAATAATAATAATAATAATAATAATAATAATGTATTTTGCGTACATCGATCATAGTCTTTTGTTACTTCCTATATAATTTCAATATAGTTTGGAGGTACGAAGTTAAAGAAAATGTATTTTATAATAATAATAATAATAATAATGATTTATTTTAGCTGGCAGAGTTAAGGCCGTAAGGCCTTCTCTTCCACGCGGAGGTACGCTAGCAAAAAATATTGAATACCACTGATCTAGAATATGATAAGATGGGTTGAAAGTAATAAATCCAAATAAATTACATAATTTTTTGTTTCTGAAAACTTTATTAACTTTATCTTTCTGTACATTGATACAGAACATTGCTCAAGGTTTTTCGCAGTTTGCGCAAATATTATTTTTTTAATTTTGCATTTTGCGGCTGTTATTCCCATTTCAGTCCTGTAACCAGGGTTGTCAAAAAGTAGAAGTCGGGAGCAGTTGTGGCGGTATGGCATAGTTGCGCCCCGCGGTCAATTGAGAGGCCTAGGCATGGCATAATTGCGCCCCGAAGAAATCAGGTAGCAGAAGGGACATGGCATAGTTGCGCCCCAAAGAAATCAGGTAGCAGAATGTACATGGCCTAGTTGCGCCCCGATGGGCATAGTACACACAAAAGTGATTGTCATAATATAAACAAATTACTTAAAAATATTACAGTGATAACTGCATTGAAATCAGGTAGGCCTAGCATATGATCAATTTTGCTATTTAAAATAACACTTTTTTTTATCGATCACACAATAAATGAACTGCATTTTCTGCTTGTACATCGATATCTTAACTTGCGGTACAGGGTTTCGAATATTGAAACTTAGAACCATTGTGAATTATTAACTCTCTACCCTTTTCACTAAACTTAACATTCATTTTAAATTATTCTCACTACACGCCACACACGGTGTGAAAACCACTAATAAAATGCCAACGGCTCACTCATTTGAATATATCAGTTAATAAAACACTGCCAACTTTATGGTGTTCATTTTAACGGTAGGCTATTGATAATCACTGCATAAACAGTAGAAAAACAGTTAATAAAGTACTGCCAACTTCATGGTGTTCATTTTAACGGTAGGCTATTGATAATCACTGCATAAACAGTAGAAAAACAGTTAATAAAGTACTGCCAACTTCATGGTGTTCATTTTAACGGTAGGCTATTGATAATCACTGCATAAACAGTAGAAAAACAGTTAATAAAGTACTGCCAACTTCATGGTGTTCATTTTAACGGTAGGCTATTGATAATCACTGCATAAATAGTAGAAAAACAGTTAATAAAGTACTGCCAACTTCATGGTGTTCATTTTTACGGTATCGATAATGATTATTAAATCGAATAAGAAATCAATAAGGTTGGTTGATTACGAGGCTCGAGTTTCCGTAATGTTTTTTTCTCTACCTAGTTCATCGGGGCGCAACTATGCCATGTCCCTTATGCTACCTGATTTCTTCGGGGCGCAACTATGCCATGCCCTTTTCTCTACCTGATGGGAACGGGGCGCAACTATGCCCACAAAACAGGGACCCTTTTTTATCTGACCGTGGGGCGCAACTATGCCCTGCCCAGTTGTGGGTGAAGTCGTAGTTACTGAAAATATACCGACTGCAATCTCGATGTAATGTATTTCAAGGAAATATTTTGTAAGGCTTTCCTACCGTAAAAGCCATCGAAAAAGATTAGATAATGCGTTGAGATGTAGGCTATTACCTAAGTTTCTCTCAGTTACTATAACAACCGATTTTCGCTTGGTTACAATACGCATAAATATAGGTTATAAGTAGGGTCCTTGGAATTTAGTGAATAGATTTTTGCGCGATTTTTGTTTTTAAGTGAGAAAACTGTTCTTTTGTTTGTGATGTAGGCTATTGTAAGACCTGAAAATAATTATTTTAGGTTCGCGAGATTCAAATAAATTCCGCGTGCAAATTATGTAACTGGACTGTGGCTGGATACACTGGACTGTTCCCTCCGGGGCCCTGGAACAAAAACTCGAGAATCGAAGTTAAAGAAACTCTGGTATAATTGGTACGGTATTGTCTAAGTGAATTTATAACACAAACTGCTTCTCTGTTTCCTTTTTTTCCTGCCCCTCGCAATAACTAGTTACATGCAAGAGAATGAACTTGTTAAGTTGTAGTGCTCTGTGTGTGTGTACGTAGGTCCCAGTACGAAGCCGCATCAGGTTCCAATAATACTCATCTCAGTCTTGTCTTGTCTTGTCTTCTTGTCGGTCCGGTCCGGTGAGACAAACACGGGTCGCGCAAAAGATTGACATCCCAGATACATTGCCGATGTGACAGAGCGCAGCGTGCGAGCTGGAGCGTCGTGGATGGAATAAGAAGCAGAATGCTCTACAGGGTGGTGCATGCAGAAACGGACATAAGCAGCTCATGCTTATGTACCAAGAATGGTTAGGTCTAAATTGGCTATGGAGAGAACTAGGGTCTATAAACACGAAAGCTATTGGAAGAATAGTAAAAGAGACGGCAAACGAAATTTCGAGACAAGATATTTTTAGTAATATTAAAGACCTAGAATCACTGAAATACTATAGGGAGATTAAGCAGTTTTGGGAACAAGAAGAATATGTTAGACTAAATTCAAGGGAAGAGAGAATAGGAATGGCATGGTGGAGATTAGGTATGTGGAGACTCAAGAATAGGAGAGGGAACGTAGAGAAGGATAAATGTCCTTTGTGTGGACTAGCTGAAGACGCAATGCATATTGCGCTAAAGTGTCAGGCAACGAATGATTTGAGACACAGTTGGGTAGATAAAAAATTTCTACAAATAAACGCTATAGTAGCGTATAAAAAAATGAATGGTCACCTAAACGCCAGCAATCTGCATAAATTAGGAAAATTTCTTTTTAGAGTTAAAATTAGATGGGAAGAGAAAGTCAAAGCTCTAACGGAGATGGAATTATAAATGTTGAGTAGTCACACGATAGGAAACTACGAAGAGTTGTCAGTGAAGTTAACAGAATAATTCTTAAGAGATTGAGCATAAAAAATGAAAAAGCTGAGGTAGGAGTTTTAAATACAAGAGCTATACTTATTATTAGTTGTGTATCATTATTATTATTATTATTATTATTATTATTATTATTATTATTATTATTATTATTATTGTAAACAGAGGATACTTATAGGTTCATTATGTATTAGTTTTTGTTATATTTGTCATTTGACCTCTTGCACTCCAATATTTTTCAAAGATATTATCATGGTCAGCCACTGAAGCACAGATTTTGAGGTGTTCCGAATCCATTTCTTGGTTTGAGTTGCGCAATGGGCAGTTAGGGGACTGATATATTCCAATTCTATGCAGATGTTTGGCCAAACAGTCATGGCCTGTTGCCAATCTAAATGCAGCTACAGACGATTTTCGTTAAAAGATAATGTTATAACTAGGGAACGGATCTATAGGTGCTAAAAAGAGAGGGATTTAGAACTTATAAAATCCACATAAAATTAATTTTTCAAAGATATCATGGTCAGCCGCTGAAGCACAGATTTTGAGGTGTTCCGAATCCATTTCTTGGTTTGAGTTGCACATTGGGCAGTTAGGGGACTGATATATTCCAATTCTATGCAGGTGTTTGGCCAAACAGTCATGGCCTGTTGCCAATCTAAATGCGGCTACAGACGATTTTCGTTAAAAGATAATGTTGTAACTAGGGAACGGATCTCTAGGTGCTAAAAAAAAAAGAGAGATTTAGGACTTTATAAAATCCACATAAAATTAATTTTTCAAAGATATTATCATGGTCAGCCACTGAAGCACAGATTTTGAGGTGTTCCGAAACCATTTCTTGGTTTGAGTTGCAAAATGGGCAGTTAGGGGACTAATATATTCCAATTCTATGCAGGTGTTTGGCCAATCTAAATGCAGCTACAGACGATTTTCGTTAAAAGGTAATGTTATAACTAGGGAACGGATCTCTAGGTGCTAAAAAAAAGAGGGATTTAGGACTTTATAAAATTGACATAAAATTAATTTTTCAAAGATATTATCATGGTCAGCCGCTGAAGCACAGATTTTGAGGTGTTCCGAATCCATTTCTTGGTTTGAGTTGCACAATGGGCAGTTAGGGGACTGATATATTCCAATTCTATGCAGGTGTTTGGCCAAACAGTCATGGCCTGTGCCCAATCTAAATGCAGCTACAGACGATTTTCATTAAAAGATAATGTTATAACTAGGGAACGGATCTCTAGGTGCTAAAAAAGAGGGATTTAGGACTTTATAAAATCCACATAAAATTAATTTTTCAAAGATATTATCATGGTCAGCCGCTGAAGCACAGATTTTGAGGTATTCCGAATCCATTTCTTGGTTTGAGTTGCAAAATGGGCAGTTAGGGGACTAATATATTCCAATTCTATGCAGGTGTTTGGCCAAACAATCATGGCCTGTTGCCAATCTAAATGCAGCTACAGACGATTTTCGTTAAAAGATAATGTTATAACTAGGGAACGGATCTCTAGGTGCTAAAAAAAGAGAGATTTAGGACTTTATAAAATCCACATAAAATTAATTTTTCAAAAATATTATCATGGTCAGCCGCTGAAGCACAGATTTTGAGGAATTCCGAATCCATTTCTTGGTTTGAGTTGCAAAATGGGCAGTTAGGGGACTAATATATTCCAATTCTATGCAGGTGTTTGGCCAAACAATCATGGCCTGTTGCCAATCTAAATGCAGCTACAGACGATTTTCGTTAAAAGATAATGTTATAACTAGGGAACGGATCTCTAGGTGCTAAAAAAAGAGAGATTTAGGACTTTATAAAATCCACATAAAATTAATTTTTCAAAGATATTATCATGGTCAGCCACTGAAGCACAGATTTTGAGGTGTTCCGAATCCATTTCTTGGTTTGAGTTGCACAATGGGCAGTTAGGGGACTGATATATTCCAATTCTATGCAGGTGTTTGGCCAAACAGTCATGGCCTGTTGCCAATCTAAATGCAGCCACAGACGATTTTCGTTAAAAGATAATGTTATAACTAGGGAACGGATCTCTAAGTGCTAAAAAAGAGGGATTTAGGACTTTATAAAATCCACATAAATTTAACAATTTAATTTGAGTAAATATTCCATTTTAGATTAAATTTATGTATGAAGAACTGGTGCTGACAATACGTGCCACTGAACTGAAGACTCAAATTCTGTCAGTGAAAGAGATTGATTCCTGATTTGTCAAATTATTTTCGCATAAGGGGGAAGCATTGACTCGAAAACTTAATTTGTAAGCTCTCACCTAACGCGGCTCAAATGAAACTGAATGTAATTCATAAGCTCTTGCCTAACCTGAACAACCTACCCCCCTTTTATGCTACTTTCCCAAACGACTTCGGTTGCGGAAAATTAGATAAAATCTTCTTTCCTACTCTTCTAAGACAAATATGGAAGGAACTTACCGGACCAGTGTTCGTGTGTAAGATAATTTTTAACATTTTAATTAGCATTTCTTTGTATTTTTTCGGCATTTTTGCATTTTACTACCGGTATCTTTATGTTAAATATATTCAAAATATTAAAAAGATACTTTAAGGGACAAACATAATTTTTAAGCATTTATAGGAGTTTATGGTTCATTTAGGAATTTTAGATCGTATAAAATTTTAATAGGATTTTGTATACATGAGACATAAGATATCAAATTAACATACATCTAGGACATAGCAAACAAAATAGGTACTGAACTACAAATCCGTTCTCTAGTTATAATCAAGAGAAGAAAAGTGGCAACTCCTCTTGACAATCAGGTTATTAAGGATATTTTCTTTTGTATTGAACTTTTGTTTAAGAAAAGAGCCGTAATTTCTGTTTTTACTGTCGAATCCCTATGTTATTGATCGCTATTGGCTGTAAATTATAGACTATATGGATCTCTGAAAGCCGTTTTCTGAGAAGCGAAGAGAGCTTAGTCACCCGAAAAAGAAATTGAGTTCAGATTTAAGTTTATTTTGGTTGGTATATAGCCGTGTCGTTTTTACCTCCATTTTCTTTTTAATCCGGCTCATATGTAGACGATGAAAATGATCGGTGATAGATGGCTTCCTTGTATGATTCAGATATTGATTTATTTTCAGTTAGTTTCTTATCCAGTTTGATGGAAATTGCGTTAGTTTTTTATATTTTATATAGGATGTCTTTTGAAATAATAATAATAATAATAATAATAATAATAATAATAATAATAATGAGAACGATTACAAAAAAAAACCACTATACAAGATAAAAACAAATAGGGTAAAGATTGCTAATATTGTGATACTAAGATCGGTTTTTTTTTTTTTTTTTTGCGTCAACGTATTAAGGGAATGTTCATGAACGAGTTTCTACACAAAGCCAGTCCTTCTCTCGCTCAGTAAAATCGTAAAAAATTCTAAAAAAGTACTATCATAATATTATTAGTATCACAATATTACCAACCTTTACCCTATTATGTGCTAAAGAATGAAATGCAGGTAATCAAAAATACTGCATGAAGAAGGTATAGTGGTTTCAGTCATTTAATCTGTGATAGATGTGCGTATAAGTGACAAAAGCGAAACAAAGAAACAGCAGTTGCAAGATGGCGGTATCTTTGCACTATTGTACCATTGTCGAGCAGCACTCCGTTGTTCGACTTTTCTGGGGAAGAGGCCTGGCAGCAAAGGATATTCTTAAAAAATTGCTGCCCGTTTACGTTGAGCATTGCAAGCTGCCTACAATTGGGTGCAGAAGTATTCTGAAGGATGGATTAGTACCGAACACCAAGTCGGTCGGCGAGTGGAGATTGTCACGGAAGTAAATGTGCAACAGGTTGGCGATTGATCCGAGCAGACTGGATGAAGGGAACGATATCGGATAGTCACTGGTGATGATTGTTGGATATATCATTACCAGCGCTATACAAAGCGTGCATCAATGCTCAAATCAAGTCAAAATTCGTGCAGATGTGTCACCATCTTTTAACTGCAGCTTCTTTGTTTCACTTGTCCGCACTTCCACTTAGCAGTGATAGTTGTAGGTATCTCGTTAGCAAATCTAGATTGCTGCTTAAATTTGTAACTTAATTACTGACCCTATATGAAACGAAAATGTAATAATATATTATACGCATGCCACATTACAAGGAAGTTCCTCAGTTTTTACTGGAGATTTATATGGCTTGACAAAGGCAGAGTCTGAAAGAAAATAAATACAAACTGCAGTTCGACATAATGTGTTTCTGTTTAGTTCTAATCCTGCGAAGTTATGAAATCGCGATTGATTACTGAATGATAGGGAACAACATAACATTAATGAGCAATTAAATTCGTGGCATTCAAGGCTGTATTCACACAGAGCGTACAATGCATGATAATTAAATGTTACACGCCGACAACTGTTGCCAGTTTACCTTATACAGTTCTGAGTATCTATAATTTGCGCAAAAAGCTACCTTGAAGTCTTATTGTATTATTTTCTTTATTAGTGGAAACAATTTTCTTGAAGTGAATGCACCTCAATTTTCTTAAAAAGCTTACAATTTTCATTAATTCCTTTTAACAGCTACAACAAGAACTCCAATTAATTGCTGGATTTAGTTCCCAAGATGAACACTCCATATAACGACACAGTATGCAATCGTAAAATTATTTGTTTTCCCATTCCTTAATTACAGTGCACTGCAGATATTTAATTTGTAATGCTAATGATTTACTTTCTTCTGTATGTAATTTAAGTATCGCCTTGTGCTTTTGATGTACCGACATTGTGTTCAGCGCAATTGTGAATAATTTCATAAAATGAGCCTTTTCTCTTTTAAACTGTTCACATAGATTTTATCAGCTGACAACTAACAACGAAGAATTAGATATGATCTTTGACAACACAAATTGTAACGAACACAGTCATATTTCACGCGTTTTCATCTCAATTTAAAAGCAGTGATATTAGTTTTCTTTATTGATTTTCAATTTGTTCACATAGATTGTATCAACTAACAACGAAGAATTAGATGATCTTTGACAACACAAACTGTAACGAACACAATCATATTTCACGCGTTTTCATCTCAATTTAAAAGCAGTGATATTAGTTTTCTTTATTGATTTTCAATTTGTTCACATAGATTGTATCAACTAACAACAAAGAATTACATATGATCTTTGACAACACAAACTGTAACGAACACAGTCATATTTCACGCGTTTTCATCTCAATTTAAAAGCAGCGATATTAGTTTTCTTTATTGATTTTCAATTTGTTCACATAGATTGTATCAACTAACAACGAAGAATTAGATGATCTTTGACAACACAAACTGTAACGAACACAGTCATATTTCACGCGTTTTCATCTCAATTTAAAAGCAATGATATTAGTTTTCTTTATTGATTTTCAATTTGTTCACATAGATTGTATCAACTAACAACGAAGAATTAGATATGAACTTTGATAACACAAACTGTATCGAACACAGTCATATTTCACGCGTTTTCATCTCAATTTAAAAGCAGTGATATTAGTTTTCTTTATTGATTTTTAATTTGTTCACATAGATTGTATAAACTAACAACGAAGAATTAGATATGATCTTTGACAACACAAACTGTAACGAACACAGTCATATTTCACGCGTTTTCATCTCAATTTAAAAGCAGTGATATTAGTTTTCTGTATTGATTTTCAATTTGTTCACATAGATTGTATCAACTAACAACGAAGAATTAGATATGATCTTGGACAACACAAACTGTAACGAACACAGTCATATTTCACGCGTTTTCATCTCAATTTAAAAGCAGTGATATTAGTTTTCTGTATTGATTTTCAATTTGTTCACATAGATTGTATCAACTAACAACGAAGAATTAGATATGATCTTTGACAACACAAACTGTAACGAACACAGTCATATTTCACGCGTTTTCATCTCAATTTAAAAGCAATGATATTAGTTTTCTTTATTGATTTTTAATTTGTTCACATAGATTGTATAAACTAACAACGAAGAATTAGATATGATCTTTGACAACACAAACTGTAACGAACACTGTCATATTTCACGCGTTTTCATCTCAATTTAAAAGCAGTGATATTAGTTTTCTTTATTGATTTTTAATTTGTTCACATAGATTGTATAAACTAACAACGAAGAATTAGATATGATCTTTGCCAACACAAACTGTAACGAACACTGTCATATTTCACGCGTTTTCATCTCAATTTAAAAGCAGTGATATTAGTTTTCTTTATTGATTTTTAATTTGTTCACATAGATTGTATCAACTAACAACGAAGAATTAGATATGATCTTTGACAACACAAACTGTAACGAACACAGTCATATTTCACGCGTTTTCATCTCAATTTAAAAGCAGTGATATTAGTTTTCTTTATTGATTTCTAATTTGTTCACATAGATTGTATAAACTAAGAACGAAGAATTAGATATGATCTTTGACAACACAAACTGTAACGAACACAGTCATATTTCACGCGTTTTCATCTCAATTTAAAAGGAGTGATATTAGTTTTCTGTATTGATTTTCAATTTGTTCACATAGATTGTATCAACTAACAACGAAGAATTAGATGATCTTTGACAACACAAACTGTAACGAACACAGTCATATTTCACGCGTTTTCATCTCAATTTAAAAGCAGTGATATTAGTTTTCTTTATTGATTTTTAATTTGTTCACATAGATTGTATCAACTAACAACGAAGAATTAGATATGAACTTTGATAACACAAACTGTATCGAACACAGGCATATTTCACGCGTTTTCATCTCAATTTAAAAGCAGTGATATTAGTTTTCTTTATTGATTTTCAATTTGTTCACATAGATTGTATCAACTAACAACGAAGAATTAGATATGATCTTCGAGAACACAAACTGTAACGAACACAGTCATATTTCACGCGTTTTCATCTCAATTTAGAAGCAGTAATATTTCTTTTTCTTTGTCGATTTTCAATTGTTCACATCCTATTTTATAAATTATGAAATTCAAAATTTTATCCTTAAAGTGTAAAGAACAGACACTCGAATATCAACTCATCTGTTAGATTAATACATGAGCGATGTAGTCTACAAAACACAACAATCAGTTTACCTGAACACTTGTAGAATTATTGTTGACACTATTTTGTAGGTCTACATATTAGACTAAGTAATCTGGTATTGAGCTATTCGAAATGACTCCTGAAGTCTTAACTGACGAATGAGAACTCTGAAGAGGTTCACGTCACCTCAGCAGAGGTGAACGATCATCCAACCAGTACGGGAGTAACGTGTGGTCAGCCCAATGGTCTCTCTAGCTCTCTGTTTGTCTGTCTGTCTGTCTCTCTCTCCCTCCCCCCCAGCTGTTAAACCCGGTTTTCGAAACCGAATTTTGCTACCTATCGTACCTCTCCAAATGCATCACGATGCTGTGTGACACGGTCCCATACACTGGCCCAAATTTCATCAGAAAATTCCTTTCCCATGAAAAATGGAACCAGCGCGCATTCTGTAACGCGAGTCATAGGCACGAGCCTTAGACAACAACGCCACGGCGCGGGATAATAAGTTAATAATAATAATAATAATAATAATAATAATAATAATAATATTAATAGCAATAGCATTAAATGCCTGTTACTATTCAGTTGAGAAGCTTTTATCATTCAGTCTGCTGTCAAAAAATCTGAAAGTTAGAATTTATAAAATAGTTATATTACCGGTTGTTCTTTATGGTTGTGAAACTTGGACTCTCACTTTGAGAGAGAAACAGAGGTAAATGGTGTTTGAGAATAAGGTGCTTACGAAAATATTTGGGGCTAAGGGGGATGAAGTTACAGGATAATGGACAAAGTTACACAACACAGAACTGCACTCATTGTATCCTTCACCTGACATAATTAGGAACATTAAATCCAGACGAGATGGGCAGGGCATGTAGCACGTATGGGCGAATCCAGAAATGCATATAGAGTGTTAGTTGGGAGGACGAAGGGAAAAAGACCTTTGGTAAGGCCGAGACGTAGATGGGAGGATAATATTAAAATGGATTTGAGGGAGGTAGGATATGATGGTAGGGACTGGATTAATCTTGCTCAGGATAGGGACCGATGGCGGGCTTATGTGAGGGCGGCAATGAACCTCCGGGTTCCTTAAAAGCCATAAGTAAGTAAGTAATACTACTATTACTACTACTACTACTACTACTACTACTACTACTACTATTACTACCACTACTACTACTACTACTACTACTACTACTATTACTACCACTACTACTACTACTACTACTACTATTACTACCACTACTACTACTACTACTACTACTAATAATAATAATAATAATAATAATAGCATTAATCATCATCATCATCTTCACTATATTCTGCGATTAGTTTAATTATGTATGGTTCAATCTGTCATTCAGTACTATGGTATAATCGAATGGGGGAGGGGAGAGCAACACTTTCTCCACTGATATTGCTTCAAAAGGGGGTAATTTAAAATTTGCTTAAACATCTCAATTGATTATCCAACAAATTTTATTTATTCAGATGTTATTTTTTTTATTTTTATTTCTTTAAAATTGAACAAATCATATGTGCATTTTTGCGACAATTACTTATTTTCTAGCATAAACCCTGTTAAGTAATAGTAGTTGTGTAGTAAGAGTATCAATGTTTCGACTTAACTAGGGAAGCTACATTATTTGAACACATGAAACGTGATACCCTATATGCGTGTTACGTAACACAAACTTTGTACTCTTACTTTCTATGTGATAGCAGCGGTAAGCCAAACAACTATACGTTTCATAGACATTAGAAATAAGGAGAGATATTATGTACATAATATTATGGAGGTAGCAGGAAAACAAAAACGAAAGGAGTCGGTAACATTTTCATCTTGTAATCAGTGACATGCGGACATGAGTTGCTGGACTTCTTGTAGCTGCAGTGACAGAAGCACAAATTCTGCAATGCAGAGTAGATCTTCATTACAGCCCGCGGTACAGTCTGTGTCAAAGCCAATCACAACCAAGTATCGTGAACATGTTGATATAATCTGTCTTGCTCTTATTTATTTTGTTCACCTTTTGTTATATTTGTATTTTCCTCCTGGAAGCATTTTAAAGTCCGTTAATGTTTCGGTATTATTCTGGTAATCTCTTTTAATCTTTTCAATATACGACGTGTAAAAGGAAGAATTGCGATGCTACGAAAAGTTGAATTCAAGATCTTTACGGGAATATACATTTTTATCAACAGTAATCTCACTAGGGTTTGGAATTGAACGGGTTATATCAGCTGCTTGTCTATGCGGATGACGTGAATATGTTAGGAGAAAATCCACAAACGATTAGGGAAAACACGGGAATTTTATTGAAAGCAAGTAAAGAGATAGGTTTGGAAGTAAATCCCGAAAAGACAAAGTATATGAATATGTCTCGTGACCAGAATATTGTACGAAATGGAAATATAAAAATTGGAAATTTATCTTTTGAAGAGATGGAGGAGTTCAAATATCTGGGAGCAACCGTAACAAATATAAATAACACTCGGGAGGAAATTAAACACAGAATAAATATGGGAAATGCCTGTTATTATTCGGTTGAGAAACTTTTATCATCCAGTCTGCTGTCGAAAAATCTGAAAGTTAGAATTTATAAAACAGTTATATTACCGGTTCTTCTGTATGTTTGTGAAACTTGGACTCTCACTCTGAGAGAGGAACATAGGTTCAGGGTGTTTGAGAATAAGGTGCTTAGGAAAATATTTGGGACTAGGCGGGATGAAGTTACAGGAGAATGGAGAAAGTTACACAACACAGAACTGCACGCATTGTATTCTTCACCTGACATAATTAGGAACATTAAATCCAGACGTTTGAGATGGGCAGGGCATGTAGCACGTATGGGCGAATCCAGAAATGCATATAGTGTGTTAGTTGGGAGGCCGGAGGGAAAAAGTACTTTAGAGAGGCCGAGACGTAGATGGGAAGGTAATATTAAAATGGATTTGAGGGAGGTGTGATATGATGATAGAGAATGGATTAATTTTGCTCAGGATAGGGACCAATGGCGGGCTTATGTGAGGGCGGCAATGAACCTCCGGGTTCCTTAAAAGCCAGTTAGTAAGTAAGGAAGTAAGTAAGTAATCTCACTAGAGGTTTTGATTTATCTAGAGAAAATCAAAACTCGAGTGGGATTTAATTGACTATTACACGATGAGAAGAAAGTATATAAAGATTAGAAGTAACGAAGAACTCCAATACAATAAAATATTAATTGACTTACGAAAATACAACTGTCTTCAAATGTATTATTGTACCATCTCAACATTACAAATATTACGCTAGATGCATGCTAGATGGCAGTAGTGTGTTATGATCAGCTGTTAGCTTGCTATCAGTTGTGCCAACTATGGAATCTTCATTGTACTCTGTAGACGATTACTAGCAATGCCTTCTCGATCTAGATCACGATGGCAGTGTTACTAGTTAAAAAGGCTTTGTTGATTCAGTTTCATTTTTATTAAAACAGTTGCATTCCACTTCAATTATCCGAATTCCAGTAATCAACGTCACTTGACAGATGGTTTTCAATAAATCTTAATATTAAACAATCTCTGATACGTGGCTATCCATAATATCATATAGCAGAAGCTATGACATAACCTAAATAATATACACACGTGTTAGAAAAGTTTTAATTAACGACGATGACATAAAAAATAAACATGAATAATTTTAAAAGGAATAATTAATTATTGAATGTACAATATTCAAATTTGAATGTTTTAGTGGTTGGTGGTTCAGTTGATGTTATATTGGACGTGTGCGGAAAAGTGGAACTCGTTGATGTAGGCCTACATGGTGTATTCCTCAGCTTATTCAGGATTTCCGAATGGTGCTCTTCATTTATTTGTAAATAGGATTTCAGGGAAGATGCATAGGTATGACCAGTGATTTTTAATAATTCTTGTTCTTGAATGCCAATCCGAGTCATATTTGAAACTGCTGTGCATCGACTGGAGTGGTTTGTAATTTTTTTTTTTTTTTTTTTTACGTCCAGCAGACCAGCGCAGTTTGAAATGTTGGCAAACAAAGAAACAAATGCTAGGGACGCGATAAAATTAAACAAATGCTAGGGACGCGATAAAATTAAACAAATGCTAGGGACGCGATAAAATTAAACAAATGCTAGGGACGCGATAAAATTAAATAATGCTAGGGACGCGATAAAATTGTGCGATAAGCAGCCATGATTGGTTGAAATACGTCCTTTCGTATCGTTTTATTGGTCAAAAGTAGTATGACGTAGTAAAAGTGTAATAGTCAATGTAATAAGTTTTGTTCTTTCTTAGTATCTTTGCTCTCTAATTATTTTAGTCTCTGTATAATACGTAAGTTTTTTTGTAAATAGCTTTTTAAGTAGTTTCTTTTCATTAATAATAAATGTCATGCATTATTTTTACTTACCAGTCTCTAAGTAAAACATATGGAACATTAAACTTCAAGACCTACACCATTTGAAATCGAAATGTTAGCTTAAATACGTACGTCCAGAACTTATTTGTGCAGACAGAGTGACTAAGGTTGTCATCAAAGGCCTTTATGAGTTTTATGTAAATGAAGCTTTATGCGGAAGTAGCGATGACGTTAACCTTCTTGTCTAGACGTGTTATTGTTGTTCTGGGCGACACCTACTTGTTGAACGAATGAGTCTTCATTCTGGGCATGAAATCGCTTGACCACAACACAAATTCTTGTGTAACAATTTATTTAACTTTCTATAAATAAAAATGTATAGGGTAATAACATCATTTCACTCAGTCATTTACACATAGAATATAATATAATATAATATAATATAATATAATATAATATAATATAATATAATATAATATAATATTCATTCATAGTTCTCTGCCAAATGGCAGGTCCTTCACTGCAAACCCTGAATTCTCCAGTCTTTCCTCTTTTCTGGCTCCCTCTTAAGTCTCTGTATACTATCACATAGGCCTATCTCAATGTCGTCTATCATCTGATATCTTCTTTTGCCCCAAACTTTTTTCCCATTGACCGTTCCTTCCAGTTCATCCTCCAGTAGGCAGTTTCTTCTCAGCCAGTGACCCAGTCCAATTACTTTTCCTCCTCTGATCAGTTTCAGTATTATTCTTTCTTCATCCACTCTTTCTAGCCCAGTTTTATTTTTTATTCTGTCTGTCCATTTTACACGGTCCATTCTTCTCTTCAAATGCTTCCAGTCGTTTCTCTTCACTTCGTCGTAATGTCCATGTTTCTGTCCTACACAATGCCATGCTCCATACAAAGCACTTTACTGACTCTTCCTTAGTTCTTTTTCTGGAGGTCAGCAGAAGATGCTCCTTTTTCTTTTAAAGGCTTCCTTTGCCATTGCTATCCTCCTTTTGACTTCCTGGCAGCAGCTCATATTACTGCTTATAGTACACCCCAAGTATTTGAAGCTGTCCACTTGCTCTACTGCCTCATTTAGAATTCGCACGTTTATCTTCTTTATTTTTCTTCCTATGACCATGCTCTTCGTCTTATTTGCATTTATCTTCATCCCATACAGTTCAGCTCCAGTACATATCCCTTAGATCATGTGCGGTTCTGCTAACAACACCATATCAGCAGCAAATCTTATGCACTTTATTCTTCTTCCTTCTTCTTTTACCTCTCCCATGTTCTGAATATAACATACATACATACATACATACATACATACATACATACATACAGTTGAGTAACTGTTAGCGCGTCTGGCCGCGAAACGAAGTGGCCCGGGTTCGATTCCCGACCGAGGCAAGTTACCTGATTTAGGTTTTTCCTCGGGTTTTCCCTCAACCCAATATGAGAAAATGCTGGGTAACTTTTGATGTTGGACCCCGGACTCATTTCACTGGCATTGTCATCTTTATCTCATTCAGACGCTAAATAACCTAAAATGTTGATAAAGCGTCGTAAAATAACCTACTAAATATATATACATACATACATAAGTGTTATGCCCATGGGCAAGTCTTTCACTGCAAACTCAGCATTCTCCAATCTTTCCTAATTTCTGCCTTACTCTTAGTCTCCGCATATGATCCACACATTTTAATGTCGTCTATCATCTGATATCTTTTTCTGTCCCGAACTCTTCCTTTCATTGCATCCTTCTGTAGGCAGTTTCTTCTCAGCCAGTGACCCAACCAATTCCTTTTGAATATAATATAATATAATATAATATAATATAATATAATATAATATAATAATAATATAATATAATATAGTATAATATAATATAATATAATATAATATAATATAATAATAATATAATAATAATATAATGTAATGTAATGTAATATAATGTAATGTAATATAATATAATATAATGTAATGTAATGTAATGTAACATAATATAATGTAACATAATATAATATAATAATAATATAATATAATATAATATAATAATAATAATATAATATAATATAATATAATATAATATAATAAAATATAATATAATAATAATATAATATAATAATAATATAATGTAATGTAATGTAATGTAATATAATGTAATGTAATATAATATAATATAATGTAATGTAATGTAACATAATATAATAATAATATAATATAATATAATAATAATATAATATAATATAATATAATATAATATAATATAGTATAATATAATATAATATAATATAATATAATATAATATAATATAATATAATATAATATAATATAATATAATATAATATAATATAGTATAATATAATATAGTATAATATAATATGATATAATATAATATAAAATAATATAGTATAATATAATATAATAATATAATATAATGTAATGTAATGTAATGTAACATAATATAAGTCAATAGACTTTAACACATTATAAACATGAAGACAAATAAGTACAACACTTTGTAAACATGAATCCAAATAAGCTTACAATTATAAGATTTTAAATTGTGGATCTGTGATGTACAATTCAAATATGACTCCGTCTATTGCAATAGTGTATTGTTAAATGACTGTGAACATGTATGTAACATAAAAATAACATATAAATATATTAAACATAGTATGTAATATTGCAACACTTGTAAAATTTTTTTCTGATAATGCATTTAGGCATAAGCTTTGTAACTGGCGAGCGGATTGATTCTGTATAGTACATAGATAATTTAATTGTGGATGTGTAATGTGTATTTGTGATGTATTAATTAATTGTGCATTTGTAATGTTCTTAAGCATAAGATTTATAATTACTAGTTGATCATATATTGTGTAGAGTAGATAAATTTTATTTATTTTAATTTGGATATGTAACATAAACATAGCATGTAGTATTGCAAATATTGTATGCAATGGAACATGCTGTTTTAGCACAATAAAGAAAAAAAAAACATAATATAATATAATATAATATAATGTAATATAATATATCTGTCTCTCTGTGTGCTTGTCTACTTGTCTGCCTGCCTGTTTGTCTGTCCTTTGTTTGATTCTTCTTAGCTCTCTTTCTCTTATTTTTCATTCGTTATATCTCCTTTCAACAAAACATTTATTCTATCTTTTTTACTTTTTACTGTTTATTTTTCCTTCTGCCTCTTCATCTTCATTCTGTTTCCTTTTCGTTTTTTTATTCTTCAAATTCTATATTTGTTGGGTCTTCATTGTGTCACCTCACATCGTGTTAATCATGGACTGCGTGTAATGCATCACAATGAACTCGTGTGTACACAGTACAGATGTGCTCCACATCTGTGGAATCCTTCCCGCCAGTAACGCGATACCTACGGCCAGTGGCTGCGGGTTGGAGTTCATCTGTAATTGGCCACATAAATCACCGCATTATCTCGCAGTCCCCCGCGTTTATCTCATTCCAGGAACAAATAAATAACATCATAACGCTGTGACCTCGAGTGTGTCCCATGTCGCTCTGTGGAATTGACAAGTGACTGCCGCCGAGAGCTGGTGTTAACGACCACGATAATGAGTCGCCTTCATTTGCTCACTCAGATGCAAATGGCGGCTTTGTAATGAAGATGACTGTGTTTGCTTTCCCGTGTTATTTTCCACTGACGAAAACTGTCAATCATGTAGCTATCCATCGGACCGTGGATAGGGTTACCGAACGTGTTGTGCTATTTTTAGGCAGTGTTGAATTCAGGGATCGATAGCATAAGGAACAATAATTTAGATCTTAACCTAAGAACAGAGGTAGTCTACCTAAAAGGAAATATAAAAAAATGGGGCCAATTAAAGAAACAGAACTTTATTCGTTACTGTGTTTGTTTTATAGGAGTTAACTTAAAATGTTAAGGCCCATCCACAATGAAAATTAAACGTAGGGGAGAGTCGGGTAGTATCGGACATCGGATAATATCGGACAGTGCGTTTCTTTCATCTACCACCATATGGTAGTACCTGAATGACATGGTTACGTTTCTCTATGCGACATCACAGAAACGTAACCATGTCAATCAGGTACTATCATCGTGTAGATGAAAGAAACTCACTGTCCGATATTACGCGATGTCTGATACTACCCGACTCTCCCCTAAACGTAAACACATGAAACGTAAATGCGTATATTTCAATATCCGGTAATTTCATCACTATAGAATTTTGTTATTCTAGGTTTAATTTGAAATTCAGTAAATACAAAAATATTCTTTGTTCTTAACTTCTATGATAAATTGTCTAGCTTTCATTAATCAGGTAATCTTGCCGTACTTCAATTTTTATTGTATTTGTAATTATAAATTTAATATTAATTGTAATTTTATTCTTCATATTATAGTTGTAGTCCCCTGGTAGAGGGGCAGAGAAGGCCTGACGGCTTATCTCTAACAGGTTAAATAAATAAATACTACTACTACTAAAATTACTGGGATGTAGCCATTCACAATGAAAGATGCAGACGTAAATATTAGCCAATCAGAAAATAGAACAAGTGAAACAATGACAGCTGATTCAAAATGGCTGCTTGTAAAGTTCTCGTAGTTCTTGACTGGCAAACATTAACAAAATAGCCTACAGAATTTCCTTATAAAACAAAAAGTACTATTTCAAAGTAGGCTATTTTCTGATTCCACGACATCCATGATAGACGCAACAATAAAATAAATAACAAAATGTTGCAAAACGTTACAAAACAAAATAGGTTAATATTAATATAATTTATTAATTAACATTAATATAAAAAGCATTGTAGAAAATGAGAAATTGTCGTGCTTTTCTTCCCGTCAATTCTGAGTGGATCAAAAAAAAAAAAACGTCTATACCTGGAGTCATTAGAGGAGTTACGTTTGTAAAATATAATTTAAGTGAGACATATGTTTTGCGTGGACTTCCACAAGTATTTATCTGGTGACAAAAAACATTTCTTATTCAAATAAATTGCGCTGTCAGGAAAGTACAAACAATCGGGAAATTAAATCAGGTCTAAGTATATTTATAATCTGCGAAGTTAAATATTTGATTTAATTCTTGATTATTTAGGGCCGTATTCGTAGACATTTTTAGCGCGGGCTTCCGGTGGATGATCAGCGTTTTTCGTATTCATAAACCAGTGTTAGCGATAGGATATGATTTGAATTCTGTACTAGTAACCAGTGGATAGCCGGGGCTAGCTTAGTACGCTCGTAGCGCGTGCTGCGAAATGTCTATGAATAGCACCCCAACAGTTTTTTTGTCAGTTTTGTTATATAGACCTACTAAAAATAACAATAGTGTATAAAAACATTGAAAATAAGCAACCCTAACCATGAAAGATCCTCGTGAGAGCTGATAAGACAGCAATCTAAAACTGAAGTTACTCATATGTGTCTCAAATTGTCATGGATTAAATAGTTCTTTTTATGTATTGAACTATTCATGTAGGTGTAAAAGAAGGGACGTAAAGGAAATAAAAATATAAATAAAAAAGAGAGGAAAAAAGAATTAAAGATAGAAGCACGTGAGAAACAGGCGGGTAAAGATTGAGATAATGAAGGACTGAAAGGGATAAAAAAGGTGAAAAGTAACAACAAATCATAAGAAAGAAGGAAATAAATGAAAACGAATTGAAGGAGTACCAACCTAAACAGGAAGAAAGAAAGGAAACAGAAAAAGGAATAAAAACAAAAACGAATAAAATATATAAATGTGAAAGAAAGAAATAACAAAACTGTGAGAAAGACAAGTAAAGCAAGATTGAATTAATAAATAACTGAATAAATAAATATAGAAAGAAATAAGAACAATTAGAAAATAATATATGAAAAGGAAAGAAAGATAGGTATAAAACGTCGAAAATTAATTTTTAAAGAAAGAAGAAATAAATATAAGGACAGGAAATAAATGTAGAAGAAACGTAAGGAAAGAAAGAATATTAAAGAAAAACGAAAACAAGACAATAAGTAATAGAAAATTGAAAAAGGAAAAGAAAGAAACAGTGAAAGAAGAGGCAGAAATTAGGATAGAAAGAAACATTTAAAGAAAATTGAGGAAGACTGGAAGGAAATGAGAGACGAAGAAAAATAAAGTGAAGTATGATAGGAATAAATAAAAATAGTTCTCAGCACCCCGCCTAGTTCTCCTTGTAAACGTTACGCTGGTATAATAGCTTCTACTGCTTCAATGGTTAATCCCCTTCTGCCGGCGCGCCGACCTGAATACCGTTTACCAACCGTATAATTAACCCTTTAAACCACAGTGTGATACCACATTTAGACGAAACGCATTTATAAACCAGCTTAATTTTATAGTATTTTAGAAGTAGGCCTACATGTTTCTCAAGAGAAAAGCATACGACTACTTCTCTATCATCATCATCATCATCATCATAATCATCATCATCATCATCATCATCATCATCCCCACCGCAATTATTACCACCATCCACATGTAACACATACTGTACTCCAACCACGAGAAAGTCTCCAGGGAATGAGAGGGTGCGGGGTAATGCTGTGAATGAATGTTGATGTCATAAGATGTCATAAGGTCACACACGTGGGTACTCGTATCTCTATTGGCTAAGTCTCACAGCACAGACAATAACACTGATATACACATTTTTATACTACCCTAGTTACAAAATTAGATCACGGTTAATCTCCTGGTCTTTTAATCCCTCCATACAGGAAATAACATATGCAGGAGACCGCATGGTTTTAAACTGACGTTATAACTCTAATATTATCTATCTACTGTTCTCCAACCAGGAGAAAAACCGTGAAAGGAATGTGCTTACTATTGCGCCATCTATTGGAACGAAGTAGATAGATAATATTAGCCTACCATTACGATTGGTGTTAACATGTATAATTAACCATCCTGAAACAGTAAATAGCTTTTTTTTTAATTTTTGTTTGTATGTCTGTCTGTCTGCTTGTCTATCTGTCTGTCTGGATGTTTGTTACCTTTTCGTGCGATAATGGCTGAACCGATTTATATGGAAATTGAAATATAAATTTAGTTCATTGTAACTTAGATTTTAGGCCATATGGCATTCAAAATACTTTATTTAAAACGGAGGTTACATGGGGGCTTCAATTAAATAAATCGAAATATCTCCCTTATTATTAATTTTTGTGAAAAATGTTGCATAACAAAAGTTTCTTTAAAAATAATTTCCGATATGTTTCATTCCAAGCAAAATTTTGATGGGACCAAATTGCACCAAAACCGGATGTTCTCTGAACCAAATGATCATATTTTAATTATTTGCATGCAATATCAATTAAGAAATATGTTAAAGGAATTATCATGAGCGGTATATAATCCTCTTTGTAAATTATCCTCTGAATCGGAAATTATGACTTGATCATCGGCATAGAGTAAGGTATTTAATGTTAGAGCACTGGTTATTTTGATTCCTGATGTGTAGATTTGGTTCCATTTTAAAATAATTTCATTTATATAAATATTAAATAAAGTTGGTGATAGTGGACAACCTTGTCGAACTCCATTATTAACTAATTTTCTTTCGGATATACAGTTATTTATTTTGACACTTATTTTGCTGTCTGTGTAGATTTCTATTATATATTGTAATAGCAAATTTGGAATATTTTTATCTTGTAATATGTCGAATAAAAGGTCTCTTCGGACTTTATCAAAAGCTTTCAAAAAATCAATATAAGCTATATGGGTTTCTAAATTAAATTACCTTACGCTTACTAAACGCTTACCCTATATTACCTAATCCTGCACGAATTGTTGATGGTGGTTTCGATTTGAATTTTTAAGTGTCCTTTCTTAGAATTTTATCACGTAGCCATCTTTGTAAATTACCTTCGTTGTCAGAAATGGGCACCGTATCATCTGCATGTCTACAGGCATTTGTAACAATATTCTACGAAAAAGTTTATTGCTAGTGACCACAAACATGGCTGCTAGAGACCTCGTTCGTTTAGGTATGTCCGACGACGAACGTAAGGCTAGTAGCTGTTGCGTATGTGACGCATGTGTGCGTAAGGTGCGAGGAATAAGAAAGCAACAAGTGGTTATTGTCATTGCGTAACACTCACGTATTTGAGAATGAGTCAAGCCTTGATTGTGATGCTCGAGCAGTCCTTGCAGCATCCGCTATCGGTCGCCTCGCTTCCTATAACAATACACCATCGCCAGTTCTCAACACAGAAATACCGTACAGTACTGTATCTTAATTTCAGAGACTCCACGACACTTGACGAAAAAAATCTATTGCCTTGGTAACTGAACACAATGTATTATTCTCCAAGATCATTTCCATTAATCAGTAATTAATCCAATGGTTCACAATTTTTTCTCACTTGCGAATCTCTTGGCAGTCCAATCCTATAAGCTGTATCCTTTTCATTAGCAAAATATTTATAATTAATATACTCGTAGTTGATGTTATTTCAGTTTTGTAAGTTCTAACTACTACAAATAGAGCTCGAAAGTTGATGAAATACCATCTTTTGGAACAACTGGATAATACCCACGGCAGAGCAATATTGATAGTCGACGTTACTCCCTGGTCACCGGGCCGTACCGAGCCGTGTTAAACAGAAGACAATCGAAATGATGGTAGTAAAATTCGCGACTATATTCTTAAATAAATCACTCTATTAGTCAAGTGCAAGATTTATGCAGTACAACGACGATGTTTTCAATGCACTAAAAGAAAATGCTTATGTAGTAAGATCTTAAAGTAGATTATGACAACGAAATAAAGAGGAAAAAGGTGTGGTTCACGGAATATCATTTAAATAACGTAAAGTAAATTTCCGGTTAATGTTCACCAAAGCATTAAGTACTACATAATTATGACCGCGTTGCAGTTTTATTTTTGGCTTAGATAAAATACCTAGCCTTTTACGAAAAAAACTTTTAGGGGCCATGAAATTATTCACCGCTTTAATTATATTACCGTCTCTCAATATTACGAAACAAAAACTGTCATAAAGGCCATGACCGACTAGAAACATCGATACCGAAGAGATAAATCCATTTGGCCGTGATGAAACAAAAGAAAATGCGAGAGAGATTTTAGTTCGAGATAAAATGGACGCACCATTTTGATGACCATAGCCTACTGTTAGTAACTGGAGATCGCTTGTAAGATCTGTCTTAATCTTCTATGTAGAAATGTCGTCCAAGTAAATTGGTGGTCCAGGGAAAAATCATTGCAATAGATGAGAGTAACAGTGGTGCTATCTCTCAGTAATGTTCAGAACGAAGGAGGTAGAGAGAAAAAGAAACAAATTTCTCCTTCTAACGACACCACAGACCAAAATCATGTTCTTATGTTGGCAACATTGTGTATGTACTTAAATTTGGTGGTAAACGTAACGGCACGGTTCAAAGCTACCGTGGTAATTCTCCAGTATAGCGCATCTTTTTTTTTTTTTTTTTGAGTCAACACAGACAATGCAGGATGCAATATAAACTCATTTCTTTTCAACACGAACCAAGATAGCGTACTTTTATTTATTTATTTATTTATTTATTTATTTATTTTTTCGGTCTTTCATTATCTATAAGTCATTTTTTTGGAAATGCTCTACTTTTTGTTGAATTTTTGCCCTTTTCTGCGTTTGAACGGACTTTTTTTTTTACAATGTAGTCGTAGTCTATATTCGAGAACCTACTGCAGATTGCTTTCCCAGTTCGATTGCATCACACAGGACTTTTCCTTATGCTTACATCAACCTTGACTCCTGATCACGTGTGTTACTTGCTTCCCCCCATTCAACGCATCAGAATAAATACTGCAGTTAGCATATTATCTCACAAGTGAAGACGTAAAAATATCGAAAGTAGAGCAACCGGCGATCCGTCAAACCCTAGGCCCTACTTACTGCAATACTGAATAAGAGGTATGTCTGGGAATTTCAATTCCTGCTAATACTTAAATGTGCTTTGGCGTGATTTAAAGACATTCAATATTATTATTATTGTTATTGTTAAAATCTTGTTCATTTTTTTTTTTTAATTTTAATGCAATATTTTCAGAAATTTAAGGTAATTTTATAGGCAATTTTTCTGTAATTTTTAGGTCATCAACTTCCGAGCCCTAAATAAATAAACGACCCAATCAAATTGAACTAAAAGTAGCTAAAAAAAAGTCCCGGCGCTTACCTATCGAGATACGCGTATACCCCAAGTCGGGAACTACTGCATTAATCGTCAGTAGCATTCGAGAATAGAGAGAATTATTTATTTATTATGTTGGCTATACGTTTCCCATTGTGATTGCTCATATCCTCTTTCCTTTGTTTTCTCTGTACGTCATAATATTATGTTTACGTTTACTTTTTTAATCGGTTATTTAACGACGATGTAGAAGCCGTTCCACGGTGGTTGAAGCATGACCTTGGATGCGCTGTGAACGAAAATGCGTCTACTCCATAAGATTTCCACGTGCTGCCACTCACATAACCTCAGCGATATGACAAGGTCATGCTTCAACTACGGTATAACGGCTTCTATCAATAACGACGTTATCTGGTGATAGGGGATGGTATTTGGTGACACGAGACCAATGATATCTTTCCTACATTAGCTTCGTTAGAAACAGCCTTTTCATTATCCTTTCCGCGGGAGCTCTTAAAACATGCCAAATCTATAGCAGTCTTCTTGATTTAATTCCGGCCACAATATTACCCCATCCCTGGAAGCAATAGGTTGGCTTAAACTAGATAAGAAAAGAAATTTACATTCACTTCTCTTTCTCTTCGAAATCTTGAACTCTTCTATTCCTTCGTACCTGTCGTCTCGCTTCACTTACCTTTCTTCCCACCACAATCTGAACACACGCTCTCGCCATGAAACAATACTAACAATACCATCCCATCGCACCTCCTCATACTCATCCTCTTTCACAATAGCCCTGCCAAGACTCTGGAACTCGCTACCTGCTAGCATCAGGGACTGTCGAAATAAAATTCAATTCAAACGCAAACTTACTAGGCACTTGGTCAGTAATTGAGACTCGTTCAGACATGGTTTCTTGTAAATAGTTCTTTTAATCTACCACAAAATATCTCAATATCCGGTAATTTCATCACTATAGAATTTTGTTCTTGTAGGTTTAATTTGTAATTTAGTAAATACAAACATATTCTTTGTTCTTAACTTCTATGATAAAATGTCTAGCTTTCATTAATCAGGTATTCTTGTCGTACTTTAATTTTTATTGTAATTGTAATTGTAAATTTAATATTAATTGTAATCTTATTGTTCATGTTATAGTTGTAATCCCCTGGTAGAGGGGCAGAGAAGGCCTGACGGCCTTATCTCTACCAGGTTAAATAAATAAATCTAAATCTAAATCTAAATCTAAATAAGGTTAATTTTTTTAATACGTAGTTTCCTCCATTCCAAATTAGGCGCATCGCGAAATGCTACCAATATTATTTGTAATTGTAATTGTATTCTTAATATTGTAGTTGTAATCCTCTGGTAGAGGGGAAGAGAAGGCCTGATGGCTTTATCTCTACCAGATTAAATAAATAAATAAATATTTTTCCAATAATTTCTATTTTAAGAACTTCTTATATATTCTCATCGAATTTTGTGAGTGCTCATGTCTCATTGGCATAAATTAGAAGTACGTGGTTTAATGATCGGAGCGAGGGGCACCATCCCACGATCAACTGTAAACACTATCAAAACATTTGGAATCCATGACATCATTCCAAAAATAATTACTTCAACCATTAAAGGGTCTGTGGCAATTCTGAAAAATCATTTATACGGAATATCATAATACCCCCCCCCCTTTTCTATTCGTTAGTGTGTGATTGTTACATATATATGTACAAATTTATTATTTCTTAAACTTAAGCTCCTAGTTCACATTTCAATTTGGCTCATCTATCTTACTGTAATCATTACTATTCTTATATGTGTGTTATTCTGTGTTTTTGGCAACCCAGGATGCCTGGGCAGACTATTTCTTGAAATAAATTATATATGTGTATGTAACATTTTTGTTTTGAAATAATTATAAGTAACCTGCGGATTTATGCCTATATGCCTATTTTAATCCTTAACCTGAAGACGCAAGGTTTTAGGTTACATATCCATTTTAAGGCATTGTGAGTATTATATGCGAATTCCATAGTGCCTATAATTGCCTATTTCACTAGTAAATGCCTATTTGCTTTTAAATGCCTAAAAGTTTCCTAAATATCCGTATTATGTATTATATTTGAATTTATTGACTATTCTATCGATTTTTTTAATCTGTAAGTTGTTTGTTTTTTATCCAGTAGCAAATATTATCCTGGAAAACCCAAAGCTAACATCTGATCTTGCTTTCATCAAAGCAAACTTTGGAAAGCTGCCTGCTTACATAACGAAACTGGAAACGAGGAGTATTCCACTCCACAATAACTTATGAAGAAAGTAGAAACTATTTTTAAAGAAATACCAAGCGATGTGAGGGAAACAATGAGAAATAAGTATTTAAAAATTGTGAAAAGAAATTCTGGTTGGTAGCAAGTGTTATTGCTGATTGGAAATTACATTGACATTACTGTGTTCCCACTGGTTTGGTCCCCAGCTGGGATTGGATCCCTGAAGTATTGCCCCCATCACTTCATGTGAAGTGGAGAGAAGTTTCTCCCAATTTAAGAACATTCTTACAGACAACAGACATCAGTTCTCATTACAACATTTGGAGGAATATTCAGTTATTCACTGCCATAATGGCATTACTATGAACATTAGTGTATAATGCTACGCTATGGTCTTGTTAGCCATTCAGAATTAGAAATTGTTAGTGCCTTTTTAAATCCCTATTTTAGAATTTTGAATACCTATTTTGCCTGCCTATTTCAACTGTTTTTAGTGCCTAAAAATCCGCAGCTTAATCATAAGCAATGATTACGATAGTAATAGTATCAGCGGCAATGATGATGATAATAATAATAATAATAATAATAATAAGAAGAAGAAGAATCCTGACACTAAATGGTCGTACGCTGGGATCCTGTGATGTGGGGTCGCCACTATTCCGAGCCTCCAACTAGAAAATAATAATAATAATAATAATAATAATAATAATAATAATAATAATAATGGCTTTATTTAACCTGACAGAGTTAAGGCCGTAAGGCCTTCTCTTACACTCAACCAGGATTAAAACTTGCTTACACAGTTGAACATAAAACTGGATCGGAATTAAGTAATTACATACTGATACAATTTAGGTACATAATGAGATCAAAAGAGGTAGTTACATAAAATTTACCTCATAAAATAAAAATAAACATAGTGAAATACATATTAATGTTGTTAGAATCAAATACGAATCACATAAAATCAGAAGCCGATAATTCAATAAAAGAAATGTACACAGTAAAAATAAAAATAAACACATTAGTATACATATTAGTATTAGATTACAATTAAGTAAGATTTACATAATTAAACCAGAAACCGACAATTGAATAAAATGTACACAAAAATAAATTAATAATAAAGAACAACAACACAGTGGGATACATATTGGCGTTAAGTGATAAATAAACACGATTTAGATAATAAAAATAAGAAAACAAATTAAAAATAAATGCAGTGGAACACATTCCATTAAATATTTTCAACGTGTTAGGTGCGGCAACTCATCATAAGATATTTTTCTAATTTACATTTAAAGGAAATTAAAGTTCGGCAGCCCTTGACTTCAGGCGGCAGAAAATTCCAGTGACGAGAAGTAGCAACAGTGAAAGATGAAGAATAAAGAAATGATGTGTGCAGTGGTATTTCTAGCGTGTTATCATATTGTGACCGAGTATTTAAGTTATGATACCGAGAAATACTGTGGAAACGGACAGACAAGTAAGAGGGAGCAGAGGTGTGCAAAATTCGGTATAAGAGAGAAAGGGAATATAACTTTCTCCTCTCATTTAACTTGAGCCAAATTAATTTATCGAAAGAAAGCGAAATGTGATCGTAGTAGCGGACATTACAAATGAAACGAACACGAAAATCACTTTCATAATGGACATGTTCCAAACTAGGTTCGAACACACGACCGTTTATTCCAGAGTGTAAGCTATTTTCATCACGTCTTATTTAATACACCAACATGGAGACATGTACATACAAATTAAGGAGAGGCAAGGCCCCAGACAAGGACGGAATAACTTACGTATCTGACTTGAAATCCATCTCCATGTAAAGGTATATTGAGTTGCATAGCCATAAGGCGCTTAGGACGTGAGCGTGTCCGTAAAACAACTAGAGGCGACGTAACAATGCTTTTTACAGCACAAGTACACCCAGAACGAAAAGTCCCCGATTCAATTACCCAAACGTGCAAGTCTTTGAACCACAACAGAAGCTCGAAACAACTCCAGCTGTAGCCAGCGGCTATTTCTTATATTTTATCCCGGTTTTTCTTCTGATATAAAAAAGTTAATTATGACATAAGAAGACAGTTTAAACATGGGGACCCCAGTAATAGCGTGGATAAAATGAGGCCTAGATCCTTCCTCTCGGATCCGGTAGGTCTTGTTTGTGTGTTGGAATTTTAGTCGGCTGTGTGTGTTGAATCGCTTTGGTGCTTCTCTTTCTTCCTTCTCTTCTTCTTCATCTTCGCGTCTTCCTTCTCGCTCCCTCGCACGGTGGACCTGCAAGAAGGAGAATAGATTAGGACGGGGACCAACAAGCGCAGGCTAGACTGAGAGCGAGGAGAGAGAAAGAGAAGGCAGTTAGATGGGTTGGGATGGCTGGCTGGCGGGTGGGTTGGCCCCAGTTGGGGGGCTGCGGGGCAGAGGGGTCAGGAATTACTAGCCCCGATCCAGAGGAAGAGCCAGTTTTCAAGTTTAGTTGAGTTGTAAAGTCGGGCTGTCAACCCGGCCAACAGCGCTAGCTTCTGCGAGTGCGTCAAGCTCTGGAAACAGTTGACAATCGCACTATCGACTATTGTTGTCTGTTACTCATTTGTTTCACGTTTGTGCCGTGTTTACGCGGGCTGAATTATGTGACTGTTTGTTAGCAAGCCTATAAATAGAAAACGTCTTAGAAAAGAAAAGAAAATAGTGTTTAATTTTTGGTTTTACTCGGAATGCGAAGATAATGTAATTTGGTGTTGTGTGTTATAGTTCACTGACATGTTTTATTGTGAGGTGCACGCTTTCAAGATCATGGCAACGTCACCGATCAATGATATCTTCATATCTAGGAGTAACCCACCTTGAGCGAAAAGAGATAGTTGCTACAGTCTCCGTCTTTCTCTTGCATAACTAGCGGGCCGAAACACGTGTCTACCGTTGAATAATGAAGACATTACGATGGAACTTGTTATTGTACGTAGCTCGAGAACTTGCAATTCGGTGAAACTAAAACAGACATAACCTGCACGAGTGATTGAAGCCGTGTTTCTGTACTTATATCATCCGCGTGACAAATAAAACGAAATGGAAGCTAATCCCACTTTCCGTACTGTTTATTTTAAAACAAAACAAACCAAAAGAGAACTCCACACTGCAACAAACATCAAAACAGCCCAGTAAAATACATTTTTAACTTATTATTTTCGTTGTAAGACGCCGGGCAAGCTGCAAAATGACTTGTAACACCTGTCATCTGCACCTATTTGTCACTGAGAGACGGACATGGCATTGGGATGTTTAGCCCTGTGACAGTGTTGTTGAGAAGCGATTCTGGACTCAGTGAGATAATATTTTTTAATTTTAATGATAATGCCCGAGAAAGAGGCGTCGTTCCATCATGTGCATTCTCCGGCTTCCGCAGGCTTACCGCTCCAGTTCCCGTCGGCGTTTGCTGCGTTCCACGCACCCCTGCCAGTGGACCAGCGCACTCACGAGGGGCGCTACATCTGGGACCCTGCGTCGGGGCGCGTCGTGCACCCGGGAACTCCCACAGGCGCCTTCCACCACCCTGCCACCCATGGGTGAGTACAGTCATACTTCATCTTGCATGAACTGAGATCTTGGACTGTGTGTATGTTTTGTTTATTTCAGTGGCTCGATTTGTTTTAATAGTTGAATATTTACAATGACTAAATATCTAAACTATTCATGGCGATATTCCAATGTCGCATTGCACAAATATTGCTGTTAAAAGCCGCAGTAATTATAGACCATTTATTGTCACACAACACAAGTCTTAAAATACACGGGAACATTGTAGAACATGGATTGCACCTACCAAATTATGTCTTAAAATACTAAAAAGAGCAGATTTGTCTGCGTTTGTCATTATATTTATGAAAAGGCACTTTTCAGTGCCAATACAGTAATTTATTTTGTGTGCACAAGGTTGGAATTTTGAAGTACGAGGGAAAGGGTCCAATCCATGTTCTGGAGTTTGTCCCATTTCTTATTTGTTATACTACTAATTTCAATAAGTTTGATTTGTTTGTTTTTGTTTTATTGATTGTAATGTTTTAAATGAATTACAATTATACTGAAATATTTTTGGGGGTTAAATACAATTCTATGGAATGAAAGTAAGGAAGAGAATTCTATCCTGACTTCTCAAAATAGTGATAAATACTAAATGCCACCAATACTTAACTTTCTCCCTTTCCTTTACATTTTTCAATTTTTAAAATCGATTTTCAATCAGCGATAGAATACGAAATTAATTAAAAACGCCAAATTTGTTCATTTTCCAATGAGTTTGAAAAAACTTATTATTTTATTTAATGCATGTTTTATTAAGGGGTTAGGTACAGCTTACAGCAGTAAAAGTTTTGGAAATATTCAACATTTTTTCCTTCTATTATTGTATCTTGTACAATAATGAAAATTGGTACGTGTAAAACACAAATATTACTTTTAAAGAGCGCAGTAATTACAGACCAATTCTTGCCAGACAATACAATTCTTAAAATACACAAACATTTGCGATTAAGGTTGAGTTTTCCGACATCAGATTATTTGTCTCCTTATTAGTTCAGTTTTAATTTCTTGTCTGTTATACTACTGGTTTCAATGAGTTTGATTTGTTTGTTTTTGTCTTATTAATTGCAGTCATAAATTTTTTAAAGGAATTAAAATTATACTGAAATATTTTTGGGGGGTAAATACAATTCTATGGAATGAAAGTAAGGAAGAGAATTCTATTCTGACTTCTCAAAATAGTGATAAATACGAAATGCCACCAATACTTTACTTTCTCCCTTTCCTTCACATTTTATTTATTTATTTATTTATTTATTTATTTATTTATTTACTTATTTACTTATTTATTTATTTATTTATTTATTTATTTATTTTTCACAGTTTACCCAACAACAATAAGGGTAAACTACTTACAAATAACAAAAAGGTAGTAATTAAAAAAAAACTTATACAAAATAAACTAAACTAAATTGCATATAGATTGGGCTTTTTGTACTGTGGCAGATACAAATGTACTTCTAGAACTAAAAATATCAGAATTGTTAAAATACTTATTATAATAGTAACAACTTCTATATATGGTATTGTTTGTACTGTAATTTGTCCGGAACACCTTAAAAAATGTTTGATTAATCCTATTACTATAATTAGGAACTTCAAATTCGACTAGATTAATTAACTGATTACAATTACATTCATTTACAATTGAATGAAGGAACATGACTTCGTAAATAACCCTACCTAATTTTAAAGTATTATAATTGTACACTTTCATAAGCATAGTATATGGAACATAATTTTCGTATAGTGGATATTTGCCATTTTGTCTATAATAAAGTAACCTAAGAAATAATTTCTTTTAATTTCTTGTCTGTTATACTACTGATTTCAATAAGTTTGATTTGTTTGTTTTTGTCTCATTAATTGTAGTCATAAATGTTTTAAAGGATTTACGGGCATTACAATTATACTGAAATATTTTTGGGGGGTAAATACAATTTTATGGAATGAAAGTAAGGAATAGAACTCTTTCCTGACTTCTCAAAATAGTGATAAATACGAAATGCCACCAATACTTAACTATTTTCCCTTTCCTTCACATTTTACAATTTTTAAAATAGATTTTCAATCCGCGATAAAATACGAAATTAACTAAAAACGTCAAATTTGTTCATTTTCCAATGAGTTTGAAAAAAACTTATTATTTTATTTAATGTATGTTTTATTAAGGGGTTAAGTAAAGCTTACAGCGGTAAAAGTTTTGGAAATATTCAACATATTTTCTTCCATTATTGTATCTTGTACAATAATGAAAATTGGTACATGTAAAACACTGTCCTTCTGCTATATGAAAAAATTATTTTTACGATTGAAAAAAATTATTTATATATATATTTTTTTTCTTTAAATTCAAAACGGTGCCAGTTCACTGTGCAGTGATGGAGCGTTTTTCTCATAACTCATAAACTTGTTAACTTTTTCATGTTCTCTCTCTTTTATTTTATTGTTTATAATGTCATGCTCTTTTAACTACATTTCTTAATAAGTAATATATTTTTTTATTTTGTTTTAGAAGAAAATAGTGATATTTGACCATTTTTAAAACTAAATTTATTTTTATCAGACAAAATCATCAAACGTAGAGAAGTGATTGTGCATCATATTGTAGATATGACACGCATAAATATACGCAAAAATTTTCATCACAGAATATTGGATAGTTTTTGAGTTATGAGGGAAAAGCTTCATCACTGCACAATGAACTGCCACCATTTTGAATTTTGAAAAAATATATATATAAACAATTTTTTTTTAAATCGTTTTAAATCTACACGGACAGCAAAATAAGTGTCAAAATAAATAACTGTATATCCGAAAGAAAATTAGTTAATAATGGAGTTCGACAAGGTTGTCCACTATCACCAACTTTATTTAATATTTATATAAATGAAATTATTTTAAAATGGAACCAAATCTACACATCAGGAATCAAAATAACCAGTGCTCTAACATTAAATACCTTACTCTATGCCGATGATCAAGTCATAATTTCCAATTCAGAGGATAATTTACAAAGAGGATTGTATACATTAAATGAAATATTAAAAGATTTTGGGATGGAAATTTCAGCACAAAAATCAAAAGTAATGGCATTTTTAGGACAAGACCCAGTCAGAAGTAAGATAATACACAATAACCAATGCCTCGAACAAGTGCAAAATTTCAATTATCTGGGTTGTGAAATATCTTATCAAAATGAAAAAGATGTGAACAAGAAAATTACCAAATTTACACAAATTCTAGGAATAATAAACAATACATTAAAAGCTAAATTAGTACAAAAATCTACAAGAATAAAAATATATAATACACTAGCATTACCCACCCTTCTATACGGAAGCGAGATTTGGACTTTAAAGAAAAAAGACATGAACAGAATCAAAGCAACGGAAATGAAATTTTTCAGGAGAACAGCAGGATATACTCTTTTAGACCGAAAAAGGAATGAAGAAATTTTAGAACAATTAGAAGTAGAGTCAGTAGAAGAAAAAATCACCAGATACAAATTCAATTGGCTAGATCATGTAAGAAGAATGGAAAATTCAAGAATCCCAAAAATTATGATGCAATATAAACCTAGAGGACATCGTCGACCAGGAAGACCGTTAAGAAGACTGCTAGATGGGGCCGAAACAGGTCTACAGAGGCCTAATTCGTGAAGGATGATGATGATGATGATGATGAAATCGTAAAAGTATTTTTATCATATATAGCAGAAGGACAGTGTTTTACACATACTAATTTTCATTATTGTACAAGACACAGCAATGGAGGAAAAAATGTTGAATATTTCCAAAATTTTACTGATGTAGGCCTAAGCTGTACCTAACCCCTTAAGGGGTCAACTATATACCGATCATAATCATTAACAACAATATATATTTTTTTCTTGATAAACAAAATCAGCGCCTTAAAAGTTAGAGTAAGATATTTTATCCCTAACTGGTATCTAAACTGCTCTTTATTTCACCGTTTTCAGCAATCTAAACAATGGCTTTAATCACAGTAATGAATTAAAAGTTTTCAACTCAAAGCAGTGAATTAATTTTTTTTTAAATCACTCTTTCCACGACAACCAAACACTAGCAACAATAAAATCCATACATTTAGGCCTTAATACAAAGAAAAGATTTACAATTTAAAATTAAATTTAGGTACCATTAATGGATAAAATATTGTTTAACACACGAAAGTAAAGAGATTTTATGCGATTGTGGAAATTATCACCATCGGCTTCGTCTCGGGCGCTAAACTTTTCACTAGCGAATAAAATCTAATTTTACTCTCTTGTATAAATTACTATTATCGAACAAAATCTAATAAAATAGCCCGTTGCTATGTTGATATGCAATAATATGTAAGTTCATGTTTTTGCTGCTAAGAACAATGAATGGATATTTCCTTTTGTTTTTTTTTTTTCCTAGTAATTCGTTACCGTTGCGACGAGTGACTTTTGTAAACTTGTATCTACCCGCTGTTCTTGGCAACATTAACATGCATATAAACGTAACAAGATGATAAAGGAGAACTTTGTATTATATTAAATACTAGTGGCTTGTGCAGCAAATACTGCTGCAAACTAAGTTCGTTAGACGTTCAAATAAAAATTTTCCAGATTTATTTTCAATGAAGAATACCAGACATTCGGAAAGTTATTTGCTTCCATAATAATGAAACATACTCCCTCTGAATGGATTTTTTAGGCCAAATACTTTTCCTTGAACCTATCCAACTTCAGTTTTTGAGTTTCAACGCGAAAACGCAAGTATCAATGTCAGGACGATAGCAGTAGCTATTTCAGGTCATTGTGGATTGTAGGCAAAAGTTAAAAAAAATGTCAGGTTTGCTAAGCTTTCGAACAATAGCATTTTCGTATAGCTGCTGCATGTAGAACTTGAAATGTAGAGCGTAAAATCATTTTATCCTACTAAGAGATCTTGCTGAAATGATCTGGAGACTACAAAATTTTTTAGGCCTCTTATTTTATCAGTAAAGTAATACCTTTTGATATTTCCCTAGGAACTGTAATTTTTGCGCTCTCTCGAGCCAATACTGAAGACAATGACACATATCAATATCTACACTACACCGCCATTATGTATATGAAAAAGACCCAACCCCACTGGGTTAATACGTATGAAACTATTTGATTTTTAATAACAACATTATTATCTTACTTAAGTTTTGTAGTTATATATAGCAGCCACTCAGTAAATTATAGAAATGAAGATCTAAATTAAGATATTCTCTACATTTACTTACATAACCACAAAACGTTTCACTTTCATGTCATCAATATAGCATCAATGTTATGTACAATTAATGAAAAAATAGATGCATCATGATATTAACTATAATAATATTTAATTTCTAATGGTAATAATGTCATCAAACCACCTCAAGTTTCGTAGATTTGAATATCCAATACACAGCTATACTCAGAAAATTATACACTGCAGAATCAGTTTTTAATAACAAATTGAATTGAGCTCTAAATATGTCGGCAATCTGCAGGTCATGGCCTTCGTGTAATAGCCTATTGTTTATTGTAGTGTGTGTTTTGTTCTAAAATTCAATCAAGTCGGCCGTGATTGAATAAAATTAGTTCTCAAAACTGACAACAGATGGATTTTGAAAAATAGGAAAATTATGTAGGAAAATTAAGATTTCACTGAAAACTACTACTTTTCCGAAAAACTTTAGGTTCCAAGCTTCAAAATGAGGGGCCATTTATTAATATCCGTTCAGCCGTTTTCCCGAAATTTCCATTACCAGTTCAAATTATATGTATAGATTTATTATTGAATTATTCCAGACTTTATTACAGCGATTTATTAATAGTTTTGGATGACATTTTGTATACCACACGAGAGTAAACAGATTTCACGCAATCTTGAAAATTACAGTGTAACAGTTAAATATAGGTAACAGTGATCTGAAGATGGTTTATAAAAACCGAAAACGTTCATCAAGTAGAATGAAATAAAAATATCACATTATTATATAAGATAAGTTTATGACGGACTTTAAGAAAATATTGTTAAAATAAATCACTATTCCATTATATATATCACATATTACACCACCTATAAAACATATACGATCATCCTTTCAGAATGGATTTGTTGTATTTAGATTGTTCTGTACTTCGTTAATCAAAATTTAATGTTTTATAATTTTTTATTTAGTGATTCAATTTTATTTTGTTACGTGTCAGTTTTCCAAGGATAGCAGATTTTAGAATATTATCATTTATCAATATTTGAATATCTCCCGGAATGAAGGTATATGACTCATGGTTCCCCTATGTACAGTACAGTACATAGACCCTTATTCCGGGGGTATTCATTTGTTGTCGATAAAAATCACGATTCTTCACAATAAAGGCTGGTTCACAATAAACCGGGAACGGAAACGACAACGAGAACGAGAACGGAAATAATGTTAAAATAAATGTATTTAAATGTGTGCATTCACAATTAGCTATTGTGAATGCTCACATTTAAATACATTTATTTTTAACATTACTTCCGTTCTCGTTCTCGTTGTCGTTTCCGTTCCCGGTTTATTGTGAATCAGCCTTAATTATTATAAATACAAAATTCCTCCAAATATAGGTATGTAGTGTAGTAGGCCCTATCAATTTTTAAAATTTTCATAATGGAGTAATCGGTGTCTTCTTGTTTGCGATACGTCACAAAACGTGAAATTTATTAAAAACACGAAACTTAGACATTGAGACAGCAGACTGAGTTTTTTCAGCGACATAATTAATTTTTGTCTTCGCTAGCTTGACTTATTTGTTATTTTAGTGGTTTATTTCTTAAGAAGTAATCATATCTTCTTCTCCCTGTTAGTTGCAAACTGCGCAGCGATAACTACTTCTATTATAACTGCTAACAGATACATTAAGTTAGAAGAATGCATTTTGTATTCGGCCACATTTGAAGGAATGACAGTAATTACAAATAATTTAGTCCTTCGTGTCACATTTATAGTAAAGCTTTAAGTACAAAATATCAGTCTCTCAGATTGTGCTTTGCAGTTTTTATATTATTTTTATTATGTTGCTTATTTGTTCTTATTCTTACTTCAGTGATTTAAGCCTTAAATTGACAATGCATCCTGCATCACGTTAATAGGCTATCTATATATATAATTTGTACTGGTAATGGAAATTACGGGAAAACGGCTGAACGGATTTTAATAAATGACCCCTCATTCTGAAGCTTGGAACCCAAAGTTTTTCAGAAAAAATAGTAGTTTTGAGTGAACTGTCCATTTTTCAACATAATTTTCCTATTTTCTAAAATCTGTCTGTCGTCACTAACTAATTGCATTTCAGAATAAAACAAAACACACACTACAGTAAACAATATTACATGAAGGCCATGATCTGCAAGACTGCTGACATATTTAGAGCTCAAATTAAATTCTTTATGAAAAATTTCAAGACTTACTAAAATTAATTTACAGGTCTGATTCTGTGGTGTGTAGTTTTCTGAGTACAGCTGTGTATTGGATATTAAAAACTACAAAACTTGAGGTGATTTGATGACATTATTACCATTAGAAATGAAATATTATTGTAGTTAATGCCATGCTGTGACTATTTTTCATTAATTATACTATTAATGCTAAATTGATTATATGAAAGTGAAACGTTTTGGGGTTATATAAGTAGATGTAGAGAATATCTTAATTTAGATCTTGATTTATATAATTTACTGAGTGGCAGCTATATAATATATGTTATTGAAAACTATAAAACTTACGTAAGATAATAATATTGTTACTAAAAATCAAATATTTTTGTAGTTATTAATCAAGTGGGGTTGGGTCCTTTTTCATATATTTAATGGCGATGTGGTGTAGATATATGCGTGATTCTCTTTAGTATTGGCTTGAGAAAGCGCAAAAATTAGAGTTCCTAAGGAAAGACCAAAAGGTATTATTTACTGATAAAATAAGAGGCCTACAAGATTTTGTAGTCTCTCGATCATTTCAACAAGATCTCTTAGTAGGATAAAATGATTTTACCCTCTTCATTTCAAGGTAGTTTACGAAACGTACAGCAGCTATACCAAGATGCTATGTCTATTGTTGAAAAGCAAGCAAACCTGACATTTTTTTTAACTTTCACCTACAATCTGCAATGACCTGAAATGACTATTTTTTATACTGCTTTACTTCCACATGAAAAACCGACTGATCGTCCTGACATTGTTACTTGCGTTTTCGCGTTCAAACTAAAAACCTGAAGGTGTATAGATTCAAGAAAAGTATTTGGCATAAAAAAAAAACATTCCGAGGGAGTATGTTTCATTATTATGGAAGCAAATAACTTTCAGAATGTCTGGTATTCTTAATTTAAAATAAATCTGAAAAATGTTTATTTGAACGTCTAATGAACTTAGTTTGGAGCATTTGCTGCACAAGCCACTAGTATGCTATAATTTTAATAGAACAATTAGAAAAAAAATTGGTAGGAAAATAAAATTTAACCAAAATTTCACAATACTACAATACCGTACAACATATAAAATATTGACATTGCGATAGTTGTTTTCTTTACAGTCCGATACGGTTTAATAAACTAGTGTGAGAAATGAAGTTTTGCCAGTTTAAGGGTTATCGAGCTGTGTTACTTTCTTAAAAATTATGACCTAACAGTGATACCAAATCTGCGTAAAAGATTATAAAATTTAAAAAGTGGGGTTCTCATATTTAATTTTCCTGTATGTAGGTTCTTCTTGATTCACTATTTTATCCTTTATTTATTATCTTTTTACAGTTTGTTCTTTCAACTAATATTGAATTTATTTTATTACTTTGTATTTAATTTCCCCTTGTCCCTTCCTCATCTTCATCATCATCCTCACCCTAGTACAAGACATAACTCTCCACAGATACACATCATGTATAGCGTGGCCCGCCGAAGTGGTGTGCAACTTGGAAACAGGTTACAGTCCTACCGTCTGTCCGCAATGTGCGGAACCAGAATCACATAAGCAAAGTACACACACACACACACACACACACACAAGTTGATGACTCTGTAAATTGGGATATTTTAAATCAATGACAAAGATTTTGTTACCAAATTATGTATTAGTCACCCCATATTTGTGGAAATTTTTAAAATATAAAACGTTAGCCCCTTTTCAGTTTCCTCCTGTGATATTATTTTACGAGAGTCATACTGAACGTCATGAGCAATCCATTATTATAAATCTTAATTTTTATCTTTTTAGAGAAACCACGTGTATCACCTTAATCTACTGACTTTTCTGTCACTTTTCAACATAGCCTCCATTTCTTTGCACACTTTTTTTCCACCGTTCTGTAAGTTCGAAAATGTCCTTGCCGTAGAAGTCCGTTCCAGCTTCCTGAAGACATTTACGTAGCGTTGGCCTAGCAGCTGTTCCTTTAGAGAACCGAAAAGATGGTAGTCGCAGGGTGCCAAGTTGGGACTGTAGGGAGGTTGCGGAAGAGTTTCCCACCCAATTGTCATGATTTTCTCCATGGTGACACGAGCAATGTGGGGCCGCACGTTATCGTGTTGCAGGATTATCTTCTTTTCAGGTCGTTTCTCGCGCAATGCACGACGGAGCTTCAAAAGTGTCTGGATATAGCGGACAGCATTTATGATCTCTGCAGGTTCAGGAAATTCAACCAGAATGCATCCCAGAACTCATCAACTCTTTCCTTGTTGCGTTCCGTGAAGGCAGTTCGAGGGCGACCGCTACGAGGCTCATCTTGGATGCTCTTTTTCCCGTCTTTGAAATGTTTCACTCATTTCCTAACACTGCTGGCGCCCACGCACACATCTCCGTATATGCTGAAACCTGAGGTGAATTTCAGCAGAATATTGTTTTCTCTTTAATAAGGAATTCAATGACAGCACGCTGTCGAAACGAATCATCGTTTTTATGTTCTAATGATATTCAACTTATTTTATATTTTTGTTTTCATATTTTCCGATAATGTTATATCTCTAATGTGATAAGTTGAGCTATATATAATCTTAATTTTCCTTATTGTGTGTACTTAGAAATATTGTATTCACTGTATACTTTGTACTGCACTATTTTATTACTACTATTAGTATTATTATTATTATTATCATCATTATTACTATTCTTATTATTCTTATTATTATTATTATTATTATTATTATTATTATTATTATGAATAATTGTCTTTTTTTGTATGCCTCATTTATTTTGACCTGCTGTTCACATATTATTATGCTTTTTTCTTTCTTTCTGTATGTTATATACTATGTCTGATTTCTTCTTATTTGTTGTTTATTTTTTATTATTATTATTATTATCTTATTCAGTTTTGTGTGTAAAATTGTAGTGTAATTTGTAAATTTGTAGTGTTTTTGTAACGCAGTCTTTACTCCTGGTTGAGTGTTAGAGAAGGCCGTATGGCCTTAACTCTGCCAGGTTAAATAAATCATTATTATTATTATTATTATTATTATTATTATTATTATTATTATTATTATCATTTTGCAAACATTGCTTGTGGTCACGTGTTACAAGCTAATTACGTCACAATATGTCAATTCATAGTGTAAAGTCTGTAGATTATGATCATATAGTTGATTTTGTTATATTGTTGAAATTGGAATTATAGTAATGGCTTTTAGTACGACCCTCTGTATTCCATTATTTTAATTAGTAGTTTTTTGTTACCGGTATTTTAGTTTGTTGCGTCAATCGTTTATTATTCCTTTTGTTTTAAAACTTGGTAAATTTGCAAAGACGAATGTTTTGAAAATTCTATAATAAAAATAATGTTATTGGTTGTACAAAATTTAAGTTTATGTACACGCATGATAAGAATAATAATGATTCTAAACTTCATAGGCATACTATCATTATTTTATTTGTGTACCGGTTTATTTTCACTCTAACGTACTTTTCTTCTGTTGCTTCACTACACGGTTTTGGCATATTTGCTTGTTCCGACGTCACACTTGATCATTTGAACATCTTTTCTGCTTTCTTATGTCTTATGTCCATATTGGTTTATATTCCAATACAGTTTTGGTAACCTCATCTCTTTCCATTCTATTATGGCCTACTAAGCTTATAGTATTTCTTATTTTATCATTCAAATTGTACATGTAAATTATTTTGATCTCGTTAAAAAAAAGTAATTTAAGCATTTATATTTAATATTATAGTAACCATGTGTCTGATCAATAGAGAAGAATAGTGTAGTCATTGTTTTATAAAACTTAATTTTGATCTCCTTCCTCGATTTATTCATTAATGTTCTATGGATGGTTGCCGTACAACATTTAAAACTGATCATTTCTTGTTTACATCTTCTGTTTCATTTCTTGTGTTCATGTCTAGATAATTAAAATGTCTAACTTGTTCTATAAGTTTTCTCTATTAAGAGCTAACAGTCTGATCGTATCAGTGCTTTTCCTCAGAATGCAATTATTTTGGTCTCTTCTGTTGAGATTTTAAAATCTTGTGCTTGCAACAGCAATAATTAAATCGTAAAATATATAGCTGTAGGAAACTATTTTTTACCGTCGCGCGAATGCTACAAATTGTTTACATGGATTAACTCATTCTCTTAATGTGCCAATTAATTTTTAATCTGAATTGAAATAGCTCTCTCAGATGGCATTATTACTGTAACAGGAATCTGAAGAAAAACTAGGTAGTTCATTCAATTTAAGTCAATCCATTTCTATAAAATATATTTTACTCAGTTTTTGGAAGACTATTGGACACAAAATTTTAAAATCGTTTCGCTGTTAGGATATTCCTAATGTAAACACAAGGACGGTGCTTGTAGAGTTGCACATCGTCTCTGCGTCTCCAAAATCCCCTGTCTACTTAACCTTTTCCCTTACTATATATTTTACCAGTTTTGTGAAAAAAAGTGTCATATTTTTTATTTTCGTATAGAGGTCATTAATATTGCAGAATCACTGTACATCACTAATTTTCTTACATACCTAAAAATCACTATGAAATAGACATGCATTCATACCTGAATTATTATCCCGAGTTATCTCGTGCACCTTGATTCCAGCTCTGGTAGTTGTCCCACTTTGATTTTCTCCTGAACTATTTACCAACTTATGTTTTTTTTTTATGGATTAATTTATGAGGTACAATACCAGTGCTATTATCAAGGCGTTAAATGTTGCTTGTCGTGTGATAGACTCGAAAGCAGGCCATTACGCACAGTGGCACATTGCATTCCGGACAGTAGTATCTGCTCTCCTATATGAGAGCGTTTTGGGAAGAATGGTATAGCAGTCATTGAATATTTGTACCAGTACATCTGTTCTTCAGGTTTGTGAATAATGTTCCGCAGTATCACAATGCCCAAAAGTACACGTATTTCAGAGTCTGTAGTAGGCCGCCACGAATTATTTTCAGCATTCTGTGAACACTTATTAGCATGCCGAATCGTCTCCTCGAATATAATGTTGATGAGGTCATTATTAAAGAATAATTAAAAAAATTGAGAATTATCGTTATCAGAAAGAATGTTAAAATTTCAGGGAATGAGGGCCTCGGAGGTGCAGAAGAAATGGTGCCAGATGTCTTCTATTCAAACCACTGTCGAAAAGACGCGACATCAACTGATCTGAATTTGTTTGTTGGTCTATAACTTCGTCTTCTGATACCGATGTTTCATTTCCTAATCTTCTACAGGAATATATTCCTGATCAAACGTTTCGAATCACTAACTTGATCCATCTTTACACAAAACAGCACAAAAAACACTAAACAAAAACAGAAACCACCAAAACTAACTAGCATCTACTCACTACTGTGTGTGAATGCTATATGAGTATAGAATTCCACTCGCAAGGAAGAAGTACAAAACAAAAACACCACCAGATATAGCAATATCACTAACTTCTGTAGCCATGTAGTGAGGAAAAGGTTAATGGAAGAATGGAAACGTATATATTCGGGATATAATCCTTAGCAACGAAAAAGGGACTCAAACGAGTTAACTCGGGTTAATAAATTTTGACACAAGTTAGCAACCTGAGTTAACTCGGGTTAATCAGGGAAGTGGTTAAACAGATTTTTCAGGAGAAAAGAGGAACATTTTTAATTCCCTTGATTTTCAAAGTTACTTTCGGGATGATTTAATCATTTTTCATGTAATTATTGAAATTATACCGAACGTAGCTTTGAAAATCTAGAGAACTGAAAGTGATAATGCTTTTTTCTTTCTCCTAAAAATCTATGTAAATGTGCATAGCGGATTTTGGAGACACAGCGGCGACATCACAGAGTCAAACTCGTGAATTGTGAGAATGCTATAAAATGTATATGCATCTTTCTACTCAATTAATATGGCAATATCCAAATGTGTATTACATAATGTCGACCATAATTCAGGCTTTTAAAATGAGTAATTGTAAAAAAGAAGTAACACGTATGTATGAATGTCGTATACAAATTTCCAAATTTTTCTCTGATACAAACTGAGGGTCAACAGGACAACTTATTGATTTAATTTACTAAAGATGTCCAACAGAATATCTGTTATAATGACAATTAATATTTGAGGAGAAAAATTCGCTCTGGCGCCGGGGATCGAACCCGGGTCCTTGGTTCTACGTACCAAGCGCTCTGACCACTGAGCTACGCCGAATTCAATCCACAGCACCGACCGAAATCTCCGCCTAAGTTGGAGTCAGGCCACAAAAGGGAAACACTGTAGGAGGAGATTTCGGTCCGGTGCTGTGGATTGAATTCGGCGTAGCTCAGTGGTCAGAGCGCTTGGTGCGTAGAGCTAAGGACCCGGGTTCGATCCCCGGCGCCGGAGCGAATTTTTCTCCTCAAATATTAATAATTGATTTAAGTATGATAGAATTGGCTATGAGTTTTAAAGTTAAGTGAATTAGCTAATATTTCTATTCAGTTTCATGATTTATTTTGCTATATTTATTGTATTCTAACGGGTCTTAGCCTATATCACCATTATAGCTTGTAGATGTGTCTGTATTAAAAAAGACTAATAATATTTCTAATGCGAAGAAAAGTATACTCTATTAATTTACAACCTATTTTACGACATTTAAGAACAATTTTTAACAAGAAATGAATTGGTTTGACTAATGTCAGTGCTTTTTGTGAATGATCATTAAGGGGAAGCAGAGGTGAAATTTTCGAACAAAACTGAAGAAAAAGTGAAAATTTGGTTTTTTCCATTTTTATTATCTTTATTTTTATATTCCGATGTTAGTTTTTGATTTTGTGCCCTTAACAGTATGAAATTAAAACCAAGATAACTGTATTACTATATTACTCCCATAATAAACTAATACTTATCATTATTTATATACCTTCTCTGAACATATAAATAAAAAGAAATATTGAAAATTTTTTACAATATGGTGCATGGAGCATTTTATGTCAAACGATATAAAGTTTTATAAAATTATTAATATTTACAGAACTATTGTACTTAGAAAGTTGAAACTTGGTATGTCCATTACTAATAACATACTTAGTATCAGTCCACACCTGTGGAGTAACGGTCAGCGCGTCTGGCCGCGAAACTAGGTGGCCCGGGTTCGAATCCCGGTCGGGACAAGTTACCTGGTTGAGGTTTTTTCCGGGGTTTTCCCTCAACCCAATACGAGCAAATGCTGGGTAACTTTCGGTGTTGGACCCCGGACTCATTTCACCGGCATTATCACCTTCATATCATTCAGACGCTAAATAACCTGAGATGTTGATACAGCGTCGTAAAATAACCCAATAAAATAAATAAAAATACTTAGTATCCATGATCAATTTCAAACAAATCGGACAAATTTAGTGGATTTTGAAATATTCACCTCTGCCTCCCCTTAATAGGCCTGTATTCTCAGATGAAAGATCTTCTGTACTTCCCCGAGCTTTTAAATGTTAGCTAAAATTCGACATTTTTCACAATTTCTTAATTCTTGATTTATTGTTATACCTAGTGAGCTTTTGTTTTCATGTTCAACAGTCCTTGAATATGAAACTGGCTTTCCTTCCCCTCCCCCTTTTTCTGATTCCCTGAGTTATTTCAATGGCTGTGCATAATCTTCGTTAGGATCATTTTTTATCTCCTTTGTTTTGTTTTATATGTTGCTAAAGTTGCATCGTTGAATATTTTCAACTAAACATAAATATATTGAAACGATTTTTTTTGACAACTGACATTTTAGGAGCTAAAATATTTGAGGAGTAGACTTTAAAATGCAGTTTTATACACGTTTTCTTTAAGAAAAATGCTAAAAACCGCTCTGTGGAAAATTATCAAATGTCCACACCAACTTCATACCTATATAACTGCGCATATTATAGCATAATGACGCAAAAATCTTAAGTATGATATGGATGCGCAAATAAAAAGTTGTCTTGAAGTATATATGTACAAGACCGGGTATTTATGGACATCGCGAAAATCACGACATAATAGATAAGCAATAGATTTTTACTAATCTTTACGAATTAAGTGATTCTGATTAATAATATGCGGATAAAACAATCGCGACAAATCGCGAAATAGAGTTCTAATAGCGAAATACGAACACATTCGTGAATTATTACTATTGCGTCGTTTTATAGCGAATTTCATATTCTGAGTTATTTTCTGATTTTTTTTTTCACTTGAATTTGTTATATATCCAAGTAGGCTACATTACATGGTATTCTGATTACATTAGCGAACTCAAAAGACGGAGAATTCAATATTTCACTAATAATTTGAAAGTGTTAATTTGAGGGCTGCAAAGGTTTTTCAATAAATGTGTGTTAAATACAGTCTCAATCCAACAAATATTGTCTACTGGCCATACCGCACTTTTACCAGAATCCAACGAACCTTTAATGTTAATTATTTGGAAAGTAATATTCATACTAAGTTAATACTCTAATTCCAAAATACAGTAATTATATTTTCCAAAATTTACATTAATCTCCACCAAGAATACAAATCAATCTCCAGCAATCTCCGCCGATACCAACATTAAAGAACACAAATGATAAAATTAATCTCCATAATTATATAGGCGTAAAAATTTTGGTCAAAGTGCGTTTTGAAAATCCACGCCTCAATTACGCCTACAATTATGTAATCAGTAGAGATAACAATTTTCTTTCGCAATAATGGTAAATGTAAAATTTCTCTAAAATACGTGTACCTAAACAGTCTGATTTTACTTGCTTAATTGTTTGGTTTTTAATATTTTCGAATCCTCCACAATATGCGGCACTTTCACAGCCTTTGTGCAAAATGTGTGGCTTTCAGAGTTGAGTTTTCAAAGCTATTTAATTGTGAGCTTGACATATAGCTTCAGATTCAATGTGAATACATGTTAACTATGTAGCAAATGTACGTTCAATGCATTAGGTATTTAATTCTTTCATGTAGGCCCTACTATGACTGGACCATATGTGAATTTACTTCACCAAATTAACTAACTGTTGTTACTTCAGTAGTACTTTGCTGTGTTTATGTTTATATTTGTAACTTATTTCTTAAATAATAATAATAATAATAATAATAATAATCATCATCATAATAATCATAATAATACTTTGCCAGAACAAAGATTCATATTTCTTTTTTAGCCTATATAATACACTCTAGCATCCCCAGAAAAGTAAGTTACATACTCGTGCTCAGGGGTCATTCCACATAATGTTAAGATATTTTATTAAAAGAAAGAAAAAAAACAGATATCACAATAATTGAACTTTAAATTTTCTCTCTAATCAGCAATTTTTAAACAGCTTTGAATTTTGGTGCATTTATCCGCTTTGACGAAAAGATTGTTTCCCTTAAAGATTTCTTTCTTAGTCGCACTGGTAAATGTGACGAGTTAAAAAAAGTTCATCCCATGCTCTGGAACCCAGGATTTTTCGGCCTAAAGTCTGTATCTCTAATAAGCTAAACAAAGAAGGGGATTCAAAGTTTAACGAAAGAATTAATAGAATAAATTGTTGGTTTATTCATAAATCCAGGAGGAACCAAATACATGAAAGTATGGAGAAGTGAGAAAAGCAAGCAAGCAGGTAATCAGAAATTTGAGAAAATCGACGAATTCCAATATATGGAACATGAACATTACATACATACATACGAATGGCTTTTAAGGAACCCGAAGGTTCATTGCCGCCCTCACATAAGCCCGCCAGCGGTCCCTATCCTGTGCAAGATTAATCCAGTCTCTATCATCATACCCCACCTCCCTCAAATCCATTTTAATATTATCCTCCCATCTACGTCTCGGCCTCCCTAAAGGTCTTTTTCCCTCCGGTCTCCCAACTAACACTTTATATGTATTTCTGGATTCGCCCATACGTGCTACATGCCCTGCCCATCTCAAACGTCTGGATTTAATGTTCCTAATTATGTCAGGTGAAGAATACAATGCGTGCAGTTCTGTGTTGTGTAACTTTCTCCATTCTCCTGTAACTTCATCCCGCTTAGCCCCAGACATTTTCCTAAGCACCTTATTCTCAAACACCCTTAACCTATGTTCCTCTCTCAGAGTGAGAGTCCAAGTTTCACAACCATACAGAACAACCGGTAATATAACTGTTTTATAAATTCTAACTTTCAGATTTTTTGACAGCAGACTGGATGATAAAAGCTTCTCAACCGAATAATAACACGCATTTCCCATATTTATTCTGCGTTTAATTTCCTTCCGAGTATCATTTATATTTGTTACTGTTGCTCCAAGATATTTGAATTTTTCCACCTCTTCGAAGGATAAATCTCCATTATGAACATTACAGATAAAAATTTAATAGAAATCCTAATTTTTCATCGCACCTCAAAAGCAAACAGATCTTTTTTTGCTCTCAAAAATAAAATGTTATAAAACAATAATTCTCTCCATTTAAATATACGGAGCAGAGATTTTAACAGAGACAACAGAGAGGTCTCTAATAATTTTTGAGAAAGATTTTTGCTCCATTCAAGACAATGGACAGTGGCGAATTGGAAGAGTCGGGAAATAAGCTGGTTAGGAAATGTAATAGGAATAAAAGAACAATCCCTGATAAAAAGTACCTTGGGAGGAACTACTTATAGCTCCTAAATATGTTTCTGTGACAGGATGAAATATCACGAAAAGTTCTCACAATGTTAATACTTTTATCAATTTCATTCTCTAGAAATTAAAATAACCATTTACTCACATTTTTATCATTCTTACGTCCTAAATGGACGCTTTGAAACCTATGGAAAGTATAGGCTATGTACAGTTGTTGAAGAGAAATTCTAATTTATCTCTGCCCAACACTTTCCACAAAACTTTCCAGTGTTATGCGACATAATGTTGTGTAGCAATTCTCCCCCTCGACGTGGGGAAAACAGGGCTCAGGCTTTCACAAAAGAAAGGAGGGTTGCTATTCTATGTAAGGAATTTCCAATGTTTGGGGCATAGAAATTAAGACTCTTGTGTATCAGCTACATTGAGTAAAGCACCAAGAATTCGATATTTTAGTAAAGTCATATTAAACAAGGCAATTTTCAAATTTCTTTCCGTTGTCATTAATTTTTACATTACTGATTTCTGTCTTTGTTGATGGCCACATTTTAATCACCTAATTATATTAGATTTGAATTATGCAATTTTGGTGAAACTACGGATGTTTTAAACTTGACTGAATTTTCACAAATTTCAATGCGTATCTAATATTAATAAAGTGTTAAGACAAAATGAGTTGTCGAGCGACACATTGCACATATTAAGTTACTTTTTTTTTTATAAAAGTTCTTTTAAACGAAGTGAAAGTATTTCAATTTTCATTTCACATATTCTGAGTCCTTTATGGCAAAACATCTTCGTGGATAGAGCATTTTTCATCTTTGAAACACAAATGGATCAATTACAGAAACTAATATTTTACAAACAAATATGCTTGAAATTAATACAATAGAATCAGAAAACTTCTTTTCCATAAAGCTTTTTAAGCTATGAAATTTCTTGGCTGCTGAATTTACAATATAGTACCATTGCACCCTGTCCCGACAAACAATTTTGCAGTTATTAGTTTCTAAAATTCTAGACCTTCCTTCAGATTGTCAAAATATCTAAGCCTAGGTCTTTCCAATGGTTCTTTCCTTAAGGAGTTTCTATGAACATTATTTTTATCTTTCTTTATTCTGGAGCTCGTGTCCAATCCATCACAGTCTTCTTGCTTTAATTCTGGCCACAATATCAGGATTATCATAAAAAATAATAAAATTCTTTATTGTGTAGTTTCCTCCATTCGAAAGTTTCTGTATCTCGAACTACTGACATTATTTAAAAAAAAAATGAAAATTTATTCTCATCTGTTTTTGTGAGTGTTCATGTCTCGTGAAAGTAGATAAGATTTCTAAAATATTACTTGTATTTATAGAGTATGTTCACATCAAAAGATTTAAGTACGTCATCCAGTAGCAATAGCGGAAATGATGTTAAGACCCTATTTCCGAACAGGGGAGAGGATATCAAAATCTTTGCATATAGCATAGGATAGTAGTAGGTTTAATCAACCTACATACAGAATCAAAGCACTGTATTATTGGGCAAATCGCAATATAGCGAACGTAGAAGCTCCGCCCACGACCCCTTCCACTTTTCCCCTACTAGCTCACCAGACACTCTACGTGATAGGCGAGTGTTGTATCGAATACACATTTAATGTGGGTGGGGATAACTTCCCCTACTGGCGTTCGCTATATTGCGATTTATTCGTTGAAAGCCACTCATTTGACTTCGAAACACAACTATCTGCTAAAGAAAAATTTAAAGACATTTAATTTTCTGTCTGCAAAAAATACACCATATATAATATTGACAAGTATCAGATGTTTTATTTCACTATGTTAATATGATGGTGTATTACATTTTTGTTTTACATAATTTTTCATTTCATATATTGTTGCAGTAAATAACAAACCTCATTTTCAAATTTTCAAAGGAGAATGATTACATGTTGCTAGAAAACACAGCCTTACATCTAGAAAAACTTCGTTCCATTTCTGCAGAAACAATGAGGACATATTTGAAATATTTTACACAAGCATTATCTATCTCATAATCTGTATCATTATTAATAAATTTCCTCGTTTGAAATTGTCACAAATTTTACATAGAGCTAAATATCCATAATGTTTATCCAGTATTTTTCTCATCTTGTATGCTACATTTTTTTCCTATTTCGTGTTCCAACTATTCAGTTTCGTCACAATATCATTGACTACATATTATTTTCTAACGTAATATTACCTGCTTGTATTTCAATGTGATTTCTTGTAAAAGTCATGGATGGATCCAAAGAGACCTGGTACTTACAATACAGGTTAATATCTTAAAAGACAAATTGAATGAACTGCCATCAAACGAAAACTACAAAACTTGAATATAAAACTTCGGACTAAAATTAAGTTACAATTTTCCTTATTGGTTTATACATTATGATTACAATATATTTTAAAATGTATAAAAGGGTCGAGGGACAGAAAATCAGTACGAGGGCCTCGGGTTGGACAACGCTGTTCTATAATATAGGAATCTAATTAATTTATTTTGTATCAGATAAATTGATTTATTGTTCTTCTTGCAACGAAGATTCCAAATTAATATAGCATATTCCAACTTGTTTCTAAGTGACTAAGAAGTAAAATAAAAACAGAAAGTTGCATGAATAATCTCAAATTTTGAATTGAAAATTTTAGTGATTTGTAAGCAGAATTAACAATTATTCTTATAATGTGGGGTTTGAAAGTTAAATTATTCTCAAATTCTGTACCTAAATCTATTTATTATTCTTGAAACATATTCCATTTTTTTGCCATAGATGTGGAAATTTATTTTTCTGAAGTTTCAGGGTCATCTCATGTTAACTGTTGAATGATGTTAATGTAATATCAGTTTTAGAGAAAAACACATACTTAATTTAATCGAAATTAAGTTATTTATTTGGCACTTAAATAGAATATATCTTTGGGAAGAACCATTTACTGGTTTCCAACACCGCATGTCGCGAATTTCTACCATTTTGGAAACTTGCAGTCCTAATTCACCGTGACTAATGCGCATGTGCAAATTTAAAGAAATCTACGAATAGTTAAAACTTGTTTTACGAGTTTCTCGTAATTTATATATAAGAATTTGATATAAAAGTCTGTGCTTTTAATTATCCTACATTTTGACACGAAATAAACTCCGTCATTTTTTATTTATCTTTTAATTTAGCATTCCTCAGACATTTCACATGCGTTCTGCTAAGTAATTTACGTTGTTTATGCCCTTATATAATAGTCAGCTTTCCACTAGCATAAACAAGATAATTTCTTTGTTTACGTTAATAGTACGAGACCAAAACCTGCCGACAGTCGTACTCGTTTAGTACACAGGAAGCGCGCGTCATACTGCACTGCGGTGAGCTCTTTAATTACCTCCTTATATTCTGCCGAAGGCACAACATTTTGTTGACATCGAGCACAGTGCAACCTGCCAACAATAAATACTAAAAATAAGAACAATTCGTCATTATTTCTCTTCTCCTGTTTCATGATCTTCCCAGGATTCGAATGAGAGTGCTTGTGTCGACTTCACACTCTTATCCGCTTTTTCCAGTGCCCTCAGCAGCTTTCATTTGGGATATACTCGGATGGACAGACCTTAATCAAGGTGGAAAATTCCCTTCGCTTTTGCCCCACGTAATATAAATTGTTTTGTGGAAGTTATTCATTATTCGTCAAGGTAAATGTTTATAATATTACACAAACCTTTTCAATTTCAATTTCGGAAAAGCTAATTTCAATTTTGGGAAACCTAACCTCAATTTTTGCAAAGCTAATTTTAATATCAGTAAAGCTAATCTCAATTTCGGAAAATGTAAATTCAGTCTCGGAATTGATACCAAACTTACTTACTTACGGGAGAGTTGGGTAGTATCGGACATCGGGTAATATCGGACAGTGAGTTTCTTTCATCTTCCACCAGATGATAGTACCTGAATGACATGGTTACGTTTCTGTGATGCTGCATACAGAAACGTAACCATGTCATTCAGGTACTACTATCTGTTGGTAGATGAAAGAAACGCACTGTCCGATATTACCCGATGTCCGATATTACCCAACTCTCCCCTACAAATGGCTTTTAAGGAACCCGAAGGTTCATTGCCGCCCTCACATAAGTCCGCCATCGGTAATGATACCAAACTCAGAAAAGAAATTAAATCAGTTCAAGATTTAAAGTTTTAAAATTTTTTTTAGCTAGCCTATATAGTAACACTATGCAGTAGCCTATATATTTTTATTACATACATGATTCTTCATATTCTCTCAGTAGGAAAGAAATATTATAGCAACATAGCCATTCGATGAATAATGTTCATTGACAAATTCGTTTACATGGCAACAAGAATTGTTGGGCTCATCATGCAAAATTGAAATTATGATTTATTTAATGACGCTCGCAACTGCAGAGATTATATCAGCGTCGCCGGTGTGCTGGAATTTTGTCCCGCAAGGAGTTCTTTTACATGCCAGTAAATCTACTGACATGAGCCTGTCGCATTTAAACACACTTAAATGCCATCGATTTCGGCCGGGATCGAACCCGCAATCTCGAGCATAGAAGGCCAGCGCTATACCAACTACGCTACCGAAACCGACATCATCATCCGTGACTGATGTCTAAACTGGTCTTTATTTCACCGTCTTCAGTAATTTAAATAATAGTTTTATTGACAACAGTGAATTAAAAGTTTTTAACTCATAGCAGTGAATTAATAGATAATGGATTTTTGCACGATCGCATATAAAGAGAAGAGAAATTTGACTACATTAAAAGTGATCAGAAATGACCTAAAAGTGATCAGAAATAGCCTACAAGTCACTATGAATTTTTAAAATATTAAAAGGTAAAGGTAAAGTCAACCCCATGACAGGTCAAATCGGCCCAGAGGATCTTTACCGTTGAAGAAATACACCTAGTACTCATTTCTGAGAAGACCTTCAGGACCATAGTACGGCGGAGGGATTGGATTGTTGGAAAAATTTCATGACCCCATTGGCAATCGAACCCGTGACCTTCCTGCTTGTAGCGAAGCTACCGTAGAAGAGGGTAAAGTCGATCAAAATTTTGCAATTTTTTAATGATATTGAAGTTATGCAATGGAGCGAAGTTCCTCAGAAAATAGCATTTTGTCGTCATATCCTTCATTTATGAAGGCACTTTACAAGAATTAAATTACAATCTATAAAAAACTGTTTTTTTTATTTGACTTGTGATCGAAGTTACCTGCTTAAATAGGGTAAACTCGATCACCATTCAATTTTTAGTTTAAGATCGATTTTAAAATATTGCGGAGTAAAGTCAATCAGTGTTTATGTTTTCAAAAACAAATTAAGTGTATTACATATATTTTATTTGTTATAAGGGGTGTAAAAAAATAATAATCTACAATATATGCCTATAGCATTATATAGTGTATCTTTTGTTACTGTGATCATACTATTCGATACAGTTAGGCCTGTAGGTCTCCACTGTACAATCGTGACTATGATTCCAACTTATAACACATAAAAAACACATTTTAATACTTCACATACCAACAAACAAAGATTTAGGAATTCAAAATTTACATTGAAATACCACACTTCAATTATAATCTAAAATGCAATTCAACATTGCTTAGGTTTATATCAGATGTTATTTGAAATCTTTCCCTCCTCATGTCATTTTAGAAACTACGTTGTTCCCATAGTCAGGTACAGAGTGGTGTACAAAATATGTTCGTTTGGCAGTGCTTCTCTTACGCAAGAAATTCACCATAATTTCGTCTTCCTCTTTCCCCACTATCCCATCAATATAAGCTATACTATGACACTTTTCTGTTTATAAGTGTTAGTTGGAGGTATTTCGGTGAACAATTTATTCTTGCTGCTGGTCCTATCCGTTTCTAGTAGGTCAATGGCATGATCGACTTAACCCTATAAAAGTACAAGTTTTCTTAAAATAATAAGTTTCAATACTAACATTTACGAACTGCAAAACTATTTTTCTGGATACAACCTCAACGAAAAGTTCTTATGTATACTTCCTGTCTCCTTTCACTGCTGACGATAATTTAGAGTTTGTAAGACTTTGTTTTCGTTTAAGAGGAAAAGTTGAGAATAACAATTTTCACTTCAACGGTAATTACACAGTGTTCCCATTGTTGGCATGCGCAGGCTTTTTGTTGTCCCTCTCGCTTACATTTTCAATGTCAGGCAATGAAGTCAACATAACAAAATTTTAACAGGTAACTGAGAAAATATATAATTTTCAATAAAAATCGCAAATGATCGATTATACACCCACTGATTGACTTTACCCACTTCTACGGTACCGCGTTCTCTTTTAAAACATTATGTATAATTTAAATAGCCACCATTCCATATAGTTAATTTAATAATATGGACTCTAATAGCCTTAAAGCATGCATATCAATTCAGAAACACAATTTGTGGATCACGTGTCCTTTATGTTAGGCTATTTATTGCTAATACTGCAAGAACATTTCGAGTCTTGTCATAAATTATTGCGGTTCATCATTGTCCAGGTGAAAAGATTGCTTGCAGAGATTATTCCTTTGTTTTGAGATTTACTGCAGGTATAAACAAGAAGCTCTCGCTAGTGTCTTCGTAAATAAGTCAACCTTAATAATGAATTATTATCATGTGCTAATATCCCTGCAGCACTCTGTAATGAAATCTTTATTTCTCTGAACTAAACACTTCTGCGAATGACATATTCGATTTACTGTTTTATTCGACACTATTTCTCGCGAAAAAAAAAAAAACTGAAATTATGTTTAGCAGGGCTATGGAAGGCAGAATATTGGAACGAAGGTATACTACTAGAAATGAAAATTGAACTAACACTTTACTACTTTAAAATTTTAAAAGTAATTTTAAGAAAATATCTTTGGCATCTTCGAATACCAAAATCCATACTGTATCCCCACACACTCTGAAAGGCCCTACAGGACGGGGAAACCTCTTACAGAAAAGACAAAAGACTAACGGCTGTTTTATTGTAGTACAATCGAACTTGTCTAATTCCCACGTTTTTGATTCGAAATCGAACTTTTAGTGCAGTTTATAGACATTCCTATACAACGTAATGTTAAGAAAATCGTCTAATGCGTTTTTTTCTGATAATTCGAGTTGAAATCCAATAAAATTGAGTTCCGAAATTACGAAAATCACCCGTGATATAGCCCGAGCAAACTGTCGTCATGTCTTCAGATGAAGAAGAGCCAGTTCATTCCAAGAAATCATTGTGTACATTGGCCGAAGCAATGAACCACATAATATAATATGTTAAAGGACAAAATAAAGGCAGAAAATTTCCATTCGCTCATTTAACTCGACGAATTTTGTATCAACCAAAGATTAAATGCTAAAAAAAATCAAGCTTTTTTAAAAATATTTGAATGTCCTGTATTTTGAAAATATTGTACAAAATTTTGAATAAACAGTTTTGTTCTTTACTGTAAAGGATGTGACAAGTTTACAGGTTTAGAAGTTAATTTTTTTAAATGTAAATAAATTGCTTTGATATTCCATTCTCACCTCTTCAACTCACCTCTTAGACACATATGAATTTTTATCATTATTGCTCTGAAGGTATTCATTTTATCGTCATTTCTTGCGCTGTAACGGATGTGACAAAAATATCATCCACCTCTCAACACTTCATTTTATATTAGCTTAAAAATATGTTAATCATTTTAAATAATGATAAAATTTAAAAAATTCTTTACTGGTACCTAAAGGTTGACAGTAACTATCTGGTGTTGATAAGTTCCATGATTGTTTATTCTAATTAAATAATAATGTTATTTTCTGTATTGATGTGACATGGATTTGTAGGCCTATTAACACATTTACTTTATTTACAAGGAAAATTAATACTTTACAAAGAATCTGTGAATATATTAAGCTAGGAGATATTCAGACATTTAATTACATATTAATATGTTATTTTAACACAGAGTAAATAATTTTATTTTTTAATATGAGATGTCAGTTATAAAAGAATGGCTGTGTATTGCATTGATTTTTTATTCAAGAGGCTCGGGGTACTATTCCCATTGGGGCTACATAAATTTAGTTGGTTGGTTTGGAGCGTTTCTCTCCAAATTTCTCTGCCGCAGAAAGTAAGAAAACAAAATGAAAATCATCTAATTCGAAATTTTGGATAATTCGAAATTGTTTAATGGACCCTTCATCCTCTAATTAATCAAGTTCGACTGTAGTATTCCTTCAGTGAGCAAATATTTTAACTTACCTTCAAGAATTGGGTCCTTTGGTCTGTTTCATCTTCTTTTCCATGAGATCGTGAATCAACAGTGAAGTGCAATGTTACTGCTTAAGACAATACAAGCCAGGATAAACTCTGTACCTATCATAATGAGGCAAATAGACTATAAATTTTTCTGCCAAAATTGAAATCTTAGTTCACTGGATCTGTAACCAGGAATAGCCAGGAACACTATCGCATATGCTACAGAGTTACAACGGAGAATCAGGGCAAACATCAAGCAATAAAATGTTTAAACAAGTCATAGTACTGCCTGGAGAGACATAAAAATAGTTGCAGCCGCCAAATTACTCTTCAAATTGAGGGAAAGAAGACAGAGGACGGACACTGAAAAGTTTTCTTTTCTCAATCGTACTATCAGGGATTGGAATGCTTTACCTGCAGACTTACTAAAGGCTTTACCAGTAACCAAAAATGTGTTTAAAAATAGGCTTAAAGACTTTACTAATAGACGGTAGTATATTATGCACACTATTTAGAGGGTGTAATTGATGTTTTGTTGTTTGAAGTGTTGTATCAGTGAAGAAGTGTGTTGTGTCAATGAAGTTATAGGGCCGTATTCATAGACATTTTTAGCGCGGGTTTCCGGTGGATGATCAGCGTTTTTCATATTCATAAACCAGTGTTAACGATAGGATATGATTTGAATTCTGTACAAGTAACCAGTGGATAGCCGGGGCTAGCTTAGTACGCTCGTAGCGCGTGCTGCGTCTATGAATAGCACCCTTATAGTTTATAGTGGTAGTGCAAAGTACTGTATTTGAACAGTGAAATGTTTTTGAAGTGTTAGTGAAATTATGATAGTGTCAGTGAAATGTGTAATAGCTCCAGTGCAGTGACAGAATGAGTTGACGGCGGATACTTGTGCGTGTATGAACATATCATACTTGTAGGTTTTAGTTCGAACTTAGGGTTAAGATACAAATTAGATTTACTTTAAATAGTATTTTAAGTGATCGTGCTTCATTTAAATTTAGGATGCTCCTTGTTAGGCCTAATATTATTATAATAATGTTATATTATTATTATTATTATTATTATTATTATTATTATTAATTTATTAATTGTCATTATTGAGTGTAATTATTTACCACTACCATCGGATATTTACCCAGTTGCAGTGTGAATAAATACATACACATACAGAAACGTCTGAGCAGAAAAAGGTGGTCACACAAAAGGCTGCATCCCAAACAGAAGCTGTAACTCATCAAATTAGGTAGCACACGACCTTCGCCATTTCATTGTCTCTTAGAAGCGTAATAGGCGGTTATAACCTGACTTCTTTTGTTCTTCCGTCTCTGGAAATATGGGCAAGAATGTTGAGGTTATGTGGAACAAATGACGGTTTCAATTAATGACCTAACTTTCACTCTTTAAGGACAGACACAGCAAATCAAGTCCGGCGGCCTGCGCTGCCCTCCTCCAGTAATTTGATTTCTCTCGCCTGTAATTAAAAGCGGGAGTCGAGTTTAGTGCTAACAGCTACTCAGTGACTCAGTAATGATCTTTTATTTCTAACTTAGCTTTTGAGAAAGAGGAAAATGGCGCCTAAATACCATATAACGAACCTAGCCCTTACCGTGTTTTTACATTGCACTTCAATCTACTATTGTATTGTGTTTGTATAGAATAGTCGAATTGAGCCAAAAGTGAGTAAAAATAACACTGAGTTCTTTCTTTTCTCTCATAAGAAATATTAATTTATTCCGTATCTTGCTTTGCCTTAAACAGAACTATGTTTTCAAGAATCGGAAGCAAATTTGGGTACTGCCCGTGTCTCACTTCCTGAACCGAGAAATCCCTTGTGCTTATAGCCACGCCTCTAGGTCTGCTCGGATCGTCACGGTGGTTGCAGTGTGCGGCACGGTAGGATATTACATGTGCTGAAAACATTATCCTATGCCACTCCAGGGATCTATGATTACCACAATCGCTATTAAGTTATCTCTGATGGCGATTTCCGAAAATGTATGTACATACTAGGTCACTCTTCGTTCAGTCTGGACAACTCCTGAATTACCATAGAAGAGCATTTTTCAAAGTACTCGTATGTTGCCAGGGTTCCGTGAGTCTTATATGGTTTTAATTTTTTTATGGAGCCTATAAAAATATATAAAAGTAACGAAAATATGAATCAGTAATAACACGAAACATCAATAATAATAATAATAATAATAATAATAATAATAATAATAATAATAATAATAAAACAGAAATAATGTTATCCCAATAATATGCGTAATAATAATAATAATAATAATAATAATAATAATAAGCATAATTATTGTTATGCGAATAATATGCGTAATAACAATATTTATTATTATTATTATTATTATTATTATTATTATTATTATTATTATTATTATTATTAAACATCTAAAAATAATACTTATCATTTTCATCACTGGATTCTGTGCGTATGTGTCCATTAAAACAAAATACCGAACAGACAAAATGCAGAAGTATAAATGAGACTACAACTTTCTACCATAAAACCAGATTGCAGGCTTAAAAACCAAACACATTCGTCATACTGAACAGAGTAAGATTATTGAGATACTAGCTTTTACTTGTCTGTTAATTATTAAATATATACTAATAAAGTACGTATTACAAGGATTCCGAGGTTACACTTAAGGTTAAAAGGAGTTTCGCGGTGAAAAACGTTTGAGAAACACTGCCATAGAGACAAGAGTTTATGGATGTGTACACACGATAACCGAGATCGCGATTAGGTCGATAATCTCTAGTAGAGACTGTAGTCTACCACTGGTATTAGTGTTTAGAATTGATGAGAAGGACATAATTTATTTTGTGAGGGAATAGTCTATACATTTATATTACCGGTTCTTCTGTATGGTTGTGAAACTTGGACTCTCACTCTGAGAGAGGAACATAGGTTCAGGGTGTTTGAGAATAAGGTGCTAAGGAAAATATTTGGGGCTAAGAGGGATGAAGTTACAGGAGAATGGAGAAAGTTACACAACACAGAACTGCACGCATTGTATTCTTCACCTGACATAATTAGGAACATTAAATCCAGACGTTTGAGATGGGCAGGGCATGTAGCACGTATGGGCGAATCCAGAAATGCATATAGAGTGTTAGTTGGGAGACCGGAGGGAAAAAGACCTTTAGGGAGGCCGAGACGTAGATGGGAGGATAATATTAAAATGGATTTGAGGGAGGTGGGGTATGGTGATAGAGACTGGATTAATCTTGCACAGGATAGGGACCGCTGGCGGGCTTATGTGAGGGCGGCAATGAACCTTCGGGTTCCTTAAAAGCCACTTGTAAGTAAGTAATAGTCTATACATTCGCTTGTCGATGGTTGATCTTACTCCATAGCTAACGAAAGGAATACTGAAAAGGCGGATGTGTTGAAGGCAGGGTAGTACTTGTAGGACCTCCCACTCCTCCTCTCTGCGTCTCACCCCGCAAAGAATCAGCTCAGGAAGAGAGACACGGGCAGTACAGTCGATGTCAGGGAAGAGAATCTCGCTAAAATTTTGCTATTGTAAAACATTGTAATTCCATTCCTCGTATTTGCCACTAGGTGTTCAAATTATTGTTAAGTTTTGTTATTCCACTCGTAGTTGCTGATATATCCGTGTTGATAGTTTCATTTGTTTAGTCTGCTGAGCCACACGAGGTACACATGTGGAGAATTATGATCAAAATAAATATTGGTGAGTTCCTCTGTTTTTACAGCAAATAGTATTTGGATAAATCTATTTCTTATCGGTAGTGTTCGTCCCGTATATTCTGTGTACGATCTACTCCGACCTTGATATGAAATCTTTTATGGAAATGTTATTGGAGAAGAGTAATACGAGGGCGAATCGAAAAGTCTTTGCCCCTCTTTTTTTTCAGCCACAGTAATACACATACATAGAAATCAAAATAGAGGCAGTGTTTTAAGTATCTTTGACTATTTTTCCATGGCCACCACCGCGTTTCAGGCATTTTTCCCATCGCACCACTACACTCCGTTTCTGAAATCTGCAGAGTAAGTCGACGCATTTGGGTGGAGCCTATGAGAAGCGAAAGGGCGGAGTCTATCAGTGCGGAAATGTATTGCTGGCTCACGGTCGCTAAGGGGTAAGATGCGCTTGGCAGAAGGTGATAATTAGGGGTGGCATTTTAGATGCTCGTCTTCAATCAACGTAATATTATAAAAAAATAAATTATGTTTTATTTAACGACGCTCGCAACTGCGGTAGTTATATCAGCGTCGCCGGTGTGCCGGATTTCTATCCCTCAGGAGTTCATTTACATGCCAGTAAATCTACTGACATGAGCTTGTAATATTTAAGGGGAGGCAGAGGTGAAATTTTCGAACAAAACTGAAGAAAAAATGAAAATTTGGTTTTTTCCATTTTTATTATCTTTATTTTGATATTCCGATGTTAGTTTTTGATGTTGTGTCCTTAAAAGTATGAAATTAAAACCAAGATAACTGTATTACTATATTATTCCCATAATAAACTAATAATTATCATTATTTATTTACCTTCTCTGAACATATAAATAAAAAGAAATATTGAAAATTTCTTACACTATGGTGCATGGAGCATTTTATATCAAACGATATAAAGTTTCATAAAATTATTAATATTTACAGAACTATTGTACTTAGAAAGTTGAAACCTGGTATGTCCATTACTAATAACATACTTAGCATCCATGATCAATTTCAAACAAATCGGATAAATTTCGTGGATTTTGAAATATTCACCTCTGCCTCCCCTTAAACACACTTAAATGCCATCGACCTCAGCCGGGATCGAACCCGAAACCTCGAGCATAAAAGGCCAGTGCTATACCAACTACGCTACCGAGGGCGACTCAATATAATATTAATCCTAAAAATATGTACAGTATATAAATATATAACTGAAAACATATGTACTATATATTTATGTACAAATTTTTAGGATTAATATTACATAAAAGTGCGGGCTCTAGTGACGACAAACCGTTTGTTATAGTAAATTTAGTGATTTATATTTGGAGCAAGAATATGAGTTTATTTTTGTGGGCTTGAGTGTTGAATACTCAGACGCTTAACAAAGGACGTGAGAGCACTGGGAAGAAGTGTTTTCTCATTCTGGAGAATATTATCTGGGAGTTCTCGACGCAGGACTGAAGTGTCTTAGCAATAATGGCTCTGCTGTTGCTGTAAACACGGCGCAGCTTCAGTTTTTACCATAGTTAAAATGAGGGCACTTTTGTTTTGGTCTTGTTTTCCATCTCGGAAATAATAAAGTTGGTTGTTGGCTTGGGATTTTCTCCCCAGTGACGCCTGTTCGGGATGCCTTGTAAATTGAGATGAAACGATCACTCATGTCTCTCTGAACCGAAAAGGCTAAGACTGATTTTTACAGAGTTGATATTATATGTGCTGGATTTTCCTCATTGTGGTGTAAGGCTAAGAATAAATGTAATGTTCAGGAAAGCGTCCGAACTCACTGTTAGAATAGAGGTACGACATAATTTTTATTCTTTGCCGAGAACTTGTTTCAAAGCTTGGCATGTCCAAACAATTTGTTTTAATTTAATTACTACTTATCTGGTATTAAGGCACTAAAAGACAATGTAGCCTAAATAGATTGGAGTAATGTTATTAAACTAAGGATGTAAAAAGCATCAAAACAATAAAAATAGGAATTAAATCTCTGATGAAAGTCATACTCGTAAAGTATCTCTAAATAGGCTACACGTACACTAAAATAATAGTAATAAAAAATATCACTACATTATACCACTTGCTGCAAAACTAGTACATTATGGTACCGAAATATTGTACAAGAAAATTTGGCTATCCATTGCTAATTAAACTTTGAAATCTTTTAAGTAAGAAACATATTATGAATAAAAGTTTCTATAAAGATAATTAATTAAATGAGAAATCGTGGCTATAAAATAACATACGCTCTCATACAGAAGTGCCATTCACTCTGAATTACCCATTTATTTATTTATTTATTTATTTATTTAATTATTTTATCTATTTATTTATCTATCTATCTGTCTATCTGTCTATCTATCTATCTATCTATCTATCTATCTATCTATCTATCTATCTATCTATCTATCTATCTATCTATCTATCTATCTATCTATCTATCTATCTATCTATCTATCTATCTGTCTGTCTGTCTGTCTGTCTGTCTGTCTGTCTGTCTGTTTATTTATTTATTTATTTACTCTGGTGTAGATAAGGCCATCAGGCCTTCTCTTCCACAACACCGGGATTACAAACACAATAATAGAAATAAACAGGAAAAAACACTAATTATATACAAAGTAAAGCTACACAAGAAATAAAGAGAAAGAGAAAAAAACACTATAAACAAAGTAAAGCCACACAAAAATATACACAGGTTGCAGTCACACAAACTTTAAATGACTAGGATCTATTACACTCAACCATTAATCCATTTGAGTGGATTGCAGGGTGTCCCAAAAGTCACCATAAGTAGTAAATGTCGGTTCAAATTAAAAATGTTACATAATATGTTCAATATACCCAACCCGCTCCACAGATCTCACAGCCCTTGATTTTTACCTCTAGGGTCACCTTAAGTCACCTTATGTTCCTGTCATGCGTCGACGGAAATGTTGCAGCGTTTACATCGAAATAGAACGCATTCATTGATGCTGCCTGACTCTCGAAGACCATCACATTGAGCACATTATGTGACATTTATAATTTGAACTGGCATTCCCGATGTATGGAGGCTTTTGGGACACTCTGTACTATCATAACGATAATGATAAATCCTCTAATTTTTTCAGTTGTGATGAAATGTGAGAAATTAACGAGCAGTGTTACGGTTGGATCACTCATCTTCGATAGCAAACGGAACTGTTGTACGTTTGAATCGGTAATATCGAACCTAAATAAAGACGTGGAATTGTGTTAGCTACTTACATGTAAATTATTTACCTACAGGATGCGTATTCCCTTCAGTTGTAAATTTATCGCTAAGGCTGAAAAACTCGCGCGAACAATTCTACGGTGAAGAAAATACACATAACTCGGGGCTTGTTTTCCAGCAGGCAGGTATAACACTGGATGAGTAGAAAGCATAGCTGGCCGAGCGAGGTCTCTAGGATGGGTTTTAGGCAACCACCATAAAACACCTGTCTGATATTTTTATTACCTTCCGTGGTACCACTCATTCCCTCCGCTTGTTTTGCTCCTAACTCTTACTCCACAGGGAGAGTCGAGGTTGGTTCACAATGGGACAGCACTGAGGCAACGGGGAATTGTTATTTCCCTACAGCCGATGTCCAAGGTTAGGAACTCGTCCTCGGTTGCACTGAATACTGTTCTTTTATTTGGGTGTTCTCTTATGGCAATGTTAAATAATCATGGTCCTTACCCAGGAACATACGGTATATTTTTATTACATGTTTGATTACAGTAGTTAAAATGTGTCTCAGTGAATCGTACAGCGAAGTCCGTACAGGTCAGTTTCTGTCTGATGTTTTTCCAATTCACTGTGAGCTAAAGCAAGGAGATGCACTATCACCTTTACTGTTTAATTTTGCTCTAGAATATGCCATTAGGAAAGTCCAGGATAACAGAGAGGGTTTGTAATTGGACGGGTTACATCAGCTGCTTGTCTATGCGGATGACGTGAATATGTTAGGAGAAAATCCACAAACGATCAGGGAAAACACGGAAATTTTACTTGAAGCAAGTAAGGCGATAGATTTGGAAGTAAATTCGAAAAGACAAAGTATATGATCATGTCTCGTGATCAGAACATAGTACGAAAGGAAATATAAAAATAGGGAATTTGTTCTCTGAAAAGGTACAAAAATTCAAATATCTTGGAGAAACAGTAACAAATAAATATAAATGACCTCGAGAGGAAATTAAACGCAGAATAAATATGTGAAATGCCTGTTATTATTCGGTTGAGAAGTTTTTGTAATCCAGTCTGCTTTCAAAAAAGCTGAAAGTTTGAATTCATGAAACAGTTATATTACCGATTGTTCTGTATCGTTGTGAAATATGGACTCTCACTTTGAGAGAGGAACAGAGATTAAGGGTGTTTGAGAATAAGGTGCTTAGGAAAATATTTGGGGCTAAGAGGGTTGAAGTTACAGCAGAATGAAGAAAGTTACACAACGCAGAGCTGCACGCATTGTGTACTTCACCTGATATAATTGGGAACATAAAATCCAGTCGTTTGTGATGGGCAGGGCATGTAGCACGTATGGGCGAATCCAGAAATGCATATAGAGTGTTAGTTGGGAGGCCGGAGGGAAAAAGACCTTTGGGGAGGCCGAGACGTAGATGGGAAGATAATATTAAAATGGATTTGAGGGAGGTGGGATATGTTACGGACTGGATTAATCTTGCACAGAATAGGGACCGATGGCGATCTTATGTGAGGTCGGCAATGAACCTTCAGGTTCTCTAATGCCATTTGTAAGTAAATTTTATATACGCTTGTGCATATGTGTAATGTTACAATGATAACAGGTATTTCCTGGAAACCAAGAGAGACTTCTGAGTTAAAATTATGGCATTTATGGCTCAAAAAATTAAGCCTACCTTTACGATAATAATAATAATAATAATAATAATAATAATAATAATAATAATAATAATATGTGATGTATTGTGGGTCCCTATCACTACGGCATGGCGCGTCCTCAGGTTGCGGATCGAGGAGACGGCCTCCAGATATGGAGGGTAGCTGTGAATATATTGAATAAACAGTCGCGGACAGACGATGAGGGGTGGTCCTCCAGCTTGGGGGTTGGGCGAAGGGCTAACAACCCATCACCGTAAAAAACAGCTTGTTACAAAACCTTCAAATAAGCCTCGGAATGGGACTGATTCTCTGGCACGACCACAGCAAAGGAATAAGGTTTTGAGTAAGGTCGAATTTATCAGCGATAGGTCATCGTATTTCGTACTTAAGGGTAAATGGTGCGATATCGTGGTTATAAATGCTCATGCCCCTACAGAGGAGAAAGACGACCATATAAAGGATAGCTTGTATGAGGAATTGGAAAAAAAAATAGTTTGAGATGGGCAGGGCATGTAGCACGTATGGGCGAATCCAGAAATGCATATAGAGTGTTAGTTGGGAGGCCGGAGGGGAAAAGGCCTTTAGGGAGGCCGAGACGTAGATGGGAAGATAATATTAAATGGATTTGAGGGAGGTGGGATATGATGATAGAGAATGGATTAATCTTGCTCAGGATAGGGACAAATGGAGGGCTTATGTGAAGGCGGCAATGAACCTCCGAGTTCCTTAAAAGCCAGTAAGTAAGTAAGTAAGTAAGTAAGTAAGTAAGTAATAATAATAATAATAATGTCTGCTGTTTATATAATTGGATCAGATGTCAGAATTGCAAAATTGCAACAAACTCTGCAGACAATATGGCGCACTGCAGTAATAATCGCAACATAATCTGCTGTTTTCTTAAATATTTTCTTGTAATTTGAAAAGTTTAAAACATAAGGCAACAGCCTTACTGAACTGCCGTTGAATAACCATACGTTCACCTCAAAGACGAGACAATAATACATATTAAGCATAAGATATAGGCTTACAGCGCTATAAATATGAACAGGAACACTCGAAGCTCTTGATTGCAGGATGCAAGCCGACAGCCGCTCATTGTGATGTTTTCTGTGTCACCATAAAATTGTCATCTGTAATGCAAGATGCAATGCGCGTTAAGACACAGTAAACTTTATGCAGATTGGAGCAGTTAAACGTTGTTTGCACAAGAGAAATTAAAGGTCGTGGCGAGAATACGTTATGGGCTAGAGCGTGAAGCACGGAATAACTCACATAGCAAACATGAAAAGGTGACGTATACTCATCGGCTGTCACGCCGTCGCCAGTTATGTAGCAAATCTTACATGACTTCATTGTGAACAACTGTGTTACATGCAATACCCGTACGTACAATATCAGCTTATTCTTGAATGCCTTTTACACATAGGCGAGTGTTTCTGATTTTCATCGTCTTTGTTATTATTATTATTATTATTATTATTATTATTATTATTATTACTTACTGGCTTTTAAGGAACTCGGAGGTTCATTGCCACCCTCACATAAGCCCGCCATTGGTCCCTATCCTGAGCAAAATTAATCCATTCTCTATCATCATATCCCACCTCCCTCAAATCCATTTTAATATTATCTTCCCATCTACGTCTCGGCCTCCCTAAAGGTATTTTTCCCTCCGGCCTCCCAACTAACACTCTATATGCATTTCTGGATTCACCCATACGTGCTACATGCCCTGCCCATCTCAAACGTCTGGATTTAATGTTCCTAATTATGTCAGGTAAAGAATACAATGCGTGCAGTTCTGTGTTGTGTAACTTTCTCCATTCTCCTGTAACTTCATCCCTCTTAGCCCCAAATATTTTCCTAAGCACCTTATTCTCAAACACCCTTAATCTCTGTTCCTCTCTCAAAGTGAGAGTCCAAGTTTCACAACCATACAGAACAACCGGTAATATAACTGTTTTATAAACTCTAACTTTCAGATTTTTTGACAGCAGACTGGATGACAAAAGTTTCTAAACCGAATAATAACAGGCATTTCCCATATTTATTCTGTATTTAATTTCCTCCCGAGTATCATTTATATTTGTTACTGTTGCTTCCAGATATTATTATTATTATTATTATTATTATTATTATTATTATTATTATTATTATTATTATTAATAAAGGCAAAATTTAATTTTGGAAAAGGAAATTGAAGGCGTTGCCAAAAACGGATGTACGAGTAACTTCAATTTACTGAAATATGTGACTTAGGTTTAAATAGTAATATACGTTACAAGAGCGATATGTTGAAGTTTTCATATTCGAGGAAAAGTTTGAAAAAGCGAAACATAGTTGAGTTTTTTTAATTTCCGAGAATTGAAAGAAAACATACCGCTCGTGTATCGTACATTATTTTGTGCGAAGATCGGTTATTACATACCTGAAAGAGGAATTTCTAATTAGTTGCAATGAAATCTCCATCTTGGTTTCTGTTTAATGACGGCAACTTTAGAAAACAAAAATATCTATACTCCAGCAGGCCGTGATATACGTCTGTCTTTTTTTTTCCCCCCCAGTCTGTAAATGCGAACTTAAAACAAACGGTAAGGTTATGTAATGATTTACTTTTCATTTTAATATTTTAAAAATATTATTTGTATAACATATTGCAGCAATAACATCGGCAACTGGAGTCTTGTTGATTTTTTCACGGGTTCCTTAATGTTACTTCTATCAGGAATACAATAGCTTTCGTGGAGTAGTAGACTTTACTTAATTTTTGCAAATATTTAAAAACAATAATTAACAGTGCAATTTAGGTGAAATTGCAGTGGTAAGTTTCCAATTTATAATTATTACTGTGTTAAACGTCTCTAAAAATAATATGTTAAAAGCCTAAAGCAGTAAAATTAATGTCGCGCTTAAGCGGTAAGAAGAGGGAAATTGTTATGTGTGTTACGTTGGGAATACTGAATGTGGTATTTCACACTTACCGCGTATTGGTTCTGTGCGGAAAACAAGCAAATACGCACGATCTCGCACAAAAGTAATTTTGATGCATTCAATTGTAGCAATAAATAATTGGACTACTAGCAGAATAAAGTTGTATCCTTGATTAGTAAAATGGTTCTGCTAGTAAATGTAGGGCTAATGAAATATGCCCCTGAAATTATTTTCTTTTCTTCTGAAACAAGAATTGTTTTATTGGTTACATTCTTATTCCGGGGAGGTCTTCGATTGAAGTGCTGGGCCGAATAACGGTCTATGTTACAAATTTCAAAATGAAGTTTTTAATGGAATAATGCTCTTTATAGTCTTACACAGCTGTCACAAAATTGTTTCTCAATATCTGTATCAGAGGCGCTTCTACACGAGTTGCAACCATGAATTTCTTGGCTGGAACAACGGTCTATGTCACTAGTCACTTCTAGCGTATCCAGTTGTTTACATCGTATCGGGAGTTATTGCAGGGGAATTTGTTCTCTCTACGAATACCAGGTACTTGAACTCTGTGTATTAGATTTCGGTTGATCTATTACTTAAAATGGACGACTGTAAGGCAGTGACGATTTCTACGGTAGATATTGACCGGCTAAATACATTAAAAAAAAGATCCAGACAAATTAATATTAATAAGTGGAAAGACGTGTCACGGAAGTCGCTGAGAGATAGTGGTATTGAATATACAACAAGGAAGACGAAGTCGCAAGTTAGTGCGAAAGATCCCCCAAGTAATGTAGTTCCTGTCTGTTATTTTTGCAGTTGTATTTTATTAGTTGTATTTTAATTTGCATTTACTTAATATCAGATGTTCTATGTTGTGTTTATCACTATAGTGTAAATAATTTAAAACGACTGGATGTTTCTGTAAAGGGAAAAGTTCAGGATGTTCACGTATGCCCAACGAGAGACTCAAGAATGTCAGAGAACCTAACGAATGTCAGGATTTACAGAAAACGTTTCTGCCTAATTCTACATTATGCGTTTGAGTACAGAAAAGTTCAGAAATAATAGTACATTATACAACGAGCCTATAATGAAGGTAATTAAGAAGTGAGTATGGATATTTATGAAACGAGCGCAAGCGAGTTTCATAATTTTCATACGAGCTTCTTAATTACCATTATAGGCGAGTTTCAGACGACTTTTTATGCTTGACCATATTTCTAACTTGATATTATTAATTTTATTGTATCTGACCTGGAGCAATGTCCCGTATGTTGTGAGATGTGCGCAGACGCGAAAGTATTGATTTTTTCCGAGGAACAGATGTGCACATTGACCTTGCTAGGCCATAAGAACCTACAGAGATAACATTGAAATAAAATTAGACATTGAAAAACGAGATGACAAATGGAATTTATTTGAATATTATTTACAATTAACGCTAATTATTATAGTAACAGAACATAACCTTCTGCGACAGTATTGGATTTCCAGCCTCCGTGACTTTTCGCTAATTCTCATTCGATTGCATATCCGAGAATAATCGATACTTGCGGTTTTATAACGGTAGAAAGCTGACCTGTCATTGGCTGAACACTTGTAACCTGAGTCGTCATTGGCTGAAAGACCTGACCTTTAATGAGTAGGTGTACTTTAATGACATGCATTAAAGGTCTGCTACCAGGTGTATAATTACTACATTTTGGCATGGTCGAGCATAAAAGTTATTACAATATTGCTAGAAAGAAAATGATTTGATAACATGTATAAGACATTGAAAGTTTGCACGGTTCACTGGCACAAATGCATCATTTGAAGAGTCACAGAGAAGAATTACATAGCCTGTTACGATAAGAAGTATAAAAATTGTAGACAACTTCCTTAAGGTAATATAGCCTATGCCAACGTTATACACACCTGTAAAAATTGTGATCTGAAATTGAAATTAAAAAGAAGAATTTGCAGCCCTCAAATTAACACTTTAAAATTATTAGCGAAATGTTGAATTCTCCGTCTTGTGAGTTCACTAATGTAATTAGAGCACCTGGAATACCATGTAATGTAGCCACTTGGATATATAATAAATTCAAGCGAAAACAAAATCTGAAAAAACTCAGAATATGAAATTCGCTATAAAACGACGCAGTAGTAATAATTCGCGAATATGTTCATATTTCGCTGTTAGAACTCTATTTCGCGATTTGTCGCGATTGTTTTATTCACATATTATTAATCAGAATCACTTAATTCGTAAATATTAGTAAAATCTATTGTATATCTATTATGTCGTGATTTTCGCGATCTCCATAAATACCCGGCCCTTGTTATATTTTATAGCTGCAGGTCATGTAATTGTGTCCTCCCCTGCAACTCTTCTAAGAATGTTATTTGTGATGCGCGGTAAAAGATTTAGGTGAGAGTTGGGTAGTATCGGACATCGGGTAATATCGGACAGAGAGTTTCTTTCATCTACCACCAGATGATAGTACCTGAATGACATGGTTACGTTTCTGTGAAGTCGCAGACAAAAACGTAACCATGTCATTCAGGTACTATCATCTGGTGCTAGATGAAAGAAACTCTCTGTCCGATATTACCCGATGTCCGATACTACCCAACTCTACCCTAATGTTATAGCCTCTTGTTTTTCGGATGATAATTAAAGAAATGAGCCATAACAGGAGTCACAGTAAACTTGATAAAACACAGAACTGAGACGAGTATTTTGAATCACCTTTTAATAAACAAAACCACAAACACTTATGTCAGGCATTCCGTTGAAGCCAGACTAAAACACTTAACATATGTGTTTAAAATTTGACTTGTTGTCAACTCTATTACTAATTTCAAGCTAGTGAAGTAATTGAAAAACAAATGCTACCCAATATAGAATATCTGATACCTGAACGTGTTTGCGCTGCAGCTTCTGAATGGAAGCGAAACGTTACGAAGACAGTCATTCGTCTTGCCTTTGGATTAACATACGAAGACATAGCCTATGCAAATGAAACCAACTGCGGTCAAAGGAACGCAAATTCGTAAACGTAAACAGGCCGACACGTGTATGGTTATTCTGTACAGCGATGTAATCCATAATGCACTGTTACTTTAAGGAACGACACTATTATTGTAATTTGTTTATGCTTATCTGCAGACAAAACAAAAATAAACAAGTAGAAAATTGTCAGATCCGAAATAACAATTTGAATCAAAATAGCCTAATACTTACTTACATACTTGCTTTTAAGGAACCCGTAGGTTCCTTGCCGTGCTCACATAAGCCCGCCATTGGTCCCTATCCTGAGCAAGATTAATCCAGTCTCTATCATCATATGCCACCTCCCTCAAATCCATTTTAATATTGTCTTCCCATCTACGTCTCGGCCTCCCCAAAGCTCTTTTTCCCTCCGGCCTCCCAACTAACACTCTATATGCATTTCTGTATTCGCCCATACGTGCTACGTCTGGATCTCAAACGTCTGGATTTAATGTTCCTAATTATGTCAGGTGAAGAATACAATGCGTGCAGTTCTGTATTGTGTAACTTTCTCCATTCTCCTGTAACTTCATCCCTCTTAGCCCCAAATATTTTCCTAAGCACTTTATTTTCAAACACTCTTAACCCATGTTCCTCTCTCAAAGTGAGAGTCCAAGTTTCACAACCATATAGGCTAGAACAACCGGTAATATAACTGTTTTATAAATTCTAACTTTCAGATTTTTTTTACAACAGTTATTTGAAGGTTTCGTAACAAGCTGTTTTTTACGGTGATGGGTCGTTAGCCCTTCGCCCAACCCCCGAGCTGGAGGTCAACCCCTTATCGGTTGTCCGCGACTGCTTATTCAATATATTCGCAGCTACCCTCCATATCTGGAGGTCGTCTCCTCTATCCGCAACCTGAGGATGCTCCATGCCGTGGTGATAGGGACCCACAATACATGAGAATCAAAATAATAGAAGGAATAAATGTTCTTAATTATTTTTAACATTTAAAGTTCAGATTTATTTGATATGGATAAAGATAATCATAATAACCAGCGTTTGTATTGAACTCTTTTGCCTGTTACTCCTTCAGTCTTGTGAGTATTTTTATCCAAGAGTGGAAATTCGCAAGGGCTGATATCCTGATCATGTGAGCATTGTGGCAAGATTTGTACTTAGAAATGAAATCGCGTCAATCAAAGTCGATGACAGGAGAATGGACTTACCATAAAATCGACCAAATGTGTATAAATTAGACGGAATTACGAATCACTATACCAACCGACGTGAGATATGTGTTGTTGGCTGGATTATTTAAGTCGGAAAAAATCAAGAACGCGATATCTGCATTTTGCTGCTATTTACAAGCAAAATTCGTTGATTGCATAACATTTATTTATTTATCCATGACCATAACGAAAAACACGCCTTTACAAAATACTCCTGCGTTTGTAAAGTAGGCTTTTATTCAACATTACTTCATTCCACTAGTGAGATAAAGACTTTAGCTTACAGTTTGAACTCACAGTTCATTAGTATATTCCTAGTACCCAGGTACACACGTATACTTTTCCATTCAACTATTACTCAAGAAGTTAATATAAGATTTTTTTAACAAAAAAAAAAGCCGCCCAAAATAAGGGTTCGAATAGATCGGTCTACTAATCAATTCATAAAGAATAATCATGAAAACCAATTGTGTCACAAATTGAAAGGAAAAAGAAAACATTAAGATAAATTATACTACGAAAACATAGGAAATCTTTCACTGTTGCTACTTCTCGTCACTGGAATTCTCTGCCGCCAGAAGTCAAGGGCTGCTGAACTTTAATTTCCTTTAAATGTAAATTAGAAAAGTATCTTATGATGAGTTGCCAGACCTAACGTGTTGCAAATGTGTTCCACTGTATTTATTTTTATTTATTTTTATTTTTATTTATTTTTTTTGTTATCTAAATCGTGTTTGTTTATCACTTAACGCCAATATGTATCCCACTGTGTTGTTTTTTTATTATTAATCCATTTTTTGTGTACATTTTATTCAATTGTCGGTTTCTGGTTTAATTGTGTAAATCGTACTTAATTGTAATCTAATACTAAAATGTATACTAATGTGTTTATTTTTATTTTTACTGTGTACATTTTTTTTTTAATTATCGGCTTCTGTTTTTATGTGATTCGCATTTGATTCTAACAAATTAATATGTATTTCACTATGTCTATTTTTATTTTATGAGGTAAATTGTAACTACCTCTTTTGATCTCATTCTGTATTAGTATGTAATTACTTAATTCTGATCAAGTTTTATGTTCAACTGTGTAAGCAAGTTTTAATCCTGGTTGAGTGTAAGAGAAGGCCTTAAGACCTTAACTCTGCTAGGTTAAATAAAGCCATTATTATTATTATTATTATTATTATTATTATTATTATTATTATTATTATTATTATTATCTATAGATATCACTACCTCTACTTCTTTATTACCATTTCTTAAATATACATACATTCAATCTCCTTCTCTTTTCTCTATCTACTACGTCGTAATTTGTGCATTGCATCCATATCTAATACGTATTTTTTTTTAATCTTATAATAATTTACCTTTTGGGATGCGAGGAAACTTGAACCTGCGAAGTTGGGTTTATAGGATTTTAAAACAATTTTAAAACAACACGCCTTAGTCAGCTGAGCTAAACAGACACGATGATAAATTACGTTTTAATATTCCTCTTAAGTTTACAGAAGTAAAATGTGAAATTATTTTAATCACATTAGTCCCGTGAACACTTCTAAATAATCCCCGAAACTTCAAAAAGACGAAAATAGACATTTAAAATGAAAAAAAAAATACATATTAAAATTATATAATTAATTTTAATTTGTTATTTATCCAACGCCTTAGATACCATTCTTCACTAATCATGGCCTCCTACATCATAACCTACCTAGTACACGTATCGATTCTAAAATCCATGCCATGATATGTGATTATATGAAGACTTATTTTCAATATATTTTCTTTTATAAAACATAATTTTTCGTAATGGTCATGGATAAAATTACGTATGGTACTTGTGAGCGTGATCTTTATTGCGTTCGTGTAATAAAGATCCACTTACCTCACAAGTACCATAAATAACTATTATTGTCTTGAAAGCAAATAGCATACTCTAATCGATCAAAGACTCTTCAGTTCTTTGAAGAAATTGAAAAATGGGATTCGAAGTTATTACAGTGCCAAGAACCAAACAAAAAGATGGCGTCCTAGCAGAGATAAGTTGTTGATATAAATCCCAGCTTTAGAGACAACGCTAACCGGAATGGTAATTTACTAGAATTTTTCGAAGAGTCAGTCAATTAAAATGTGTGATGTTGTGAACCCACCTCTAGTAATAAGAGTGAACCTCAACTCTGTCGCTGCGAGCCACAAATTTTAGAAGCTGTAAAGCTCTCTGACAAAATAAACCACGCCAACAGTCACACTGCAGCTCCAATTACATCTCCTTCAGCTGCGGAGTTATGCCTTTATAATTGAGTAGAAAACAATACCAGACATCATCCTTATTTTCTCCGAATCCCATCCTCTTGTGTTTTTAATCTTTAAATTACTTTAATATCGAAAGTTAAATGAGTTGTGCTTTTCTGGTACATGAATAACGGTACTTTATTGTGAAATTCTTTATTCGGTATGTCTATATTACTCCAGACGCAAGGACCAGAGATGTTTATGGTGGATAAAGCGGCTGTGGAGTTAATTGGTAGGACAAAAGTCTTTGTACTGGAAGAGTCCGAATTCAAATCTAGGGAATGGTGGGTTTTTGTACGTCTTTATTACTTCCAGACACCTCCGAGGGTCATTTAAACTGCTTGTACTCCACCAAATTGTTCTTCAAATTCAATACTTTACAACAAAACTTGTTGAAGATTGATCAATATTGAAAAAGATTTGTCAAAGACTTCCATATTGCTAAAACTTGTGCCTGGGCTTTACCGTCAGACTGGTGAGTTGTAAATTATTTGGTAATTGTTGAACAAGAAGTTTTACTTTGACGAGAATTCCCCCCTCCCCCCCCCCAAAAAAAATTGAAAGTCGTTAATTTGACGAAATTCATTGAGACCGGCCATATTTTTTCGTCGTGATTTTTATTTCTTTATTTTATTGGGTTATTTTACGACGCTGTATCAACATCTAGGTTAGTTAGCGTCTGAATGAAATGAAGGTGACAATGCCGGTGAAATGAGTCCGGGATCCAGCACCGAAAGTTACCCAGCATTTGCTCGTATTGGGTTGAGGGAAAACCCCGGAAAAAACCTCAACCAGGTAACTTGTCCCGACCGGGATTCGAACCCGGGCCACCTGGTTTCGCGGCCAGACGCGCTGACCGTTACTCCACAGGTGTTATTTTACGACGCTGTATCAACATCTAGGTTATTTAGCGTCTGAATGAAATGAAGGTGATAATGCCGGTGAAATGAGTCCGGGGTCCAGCACCGAAAGTTACCCAGCATTTGTTCGTATTGGGTTGAGGGAAAACCCCGGAAAAAAACCTCAACTAGGTAACTTGTCCCGACCGGGATTCGAACCCGGGCCATCTGGTTTCGCGGCTAGACGCGCTGACCGTTACTCCACAGGTGTGGATTGGTATGTCTGTATTACTCCAGACGCAAGGACCAGAGATGTTTATGGTGGATAAAGCGGCTGTGGAGTTAATTGGTAGGACAAAAGTCTTTGTACTGGAAGAGTCCGAATTCAAATCCAGGCAATGGCGAAGTTTTGTACGTCTTTATTACTTCCAGACGCCTCCGAGGGTCATTTAACTGCTTGTACTCCACCAAATTGTTCTTCAAATTCAATACTTTACAACAAAAGTTGTTGAAGATTGATCAATATTGAAAAAGATTTGCCAAAGACTTCCATATTGCTAAAAATTGTGCCTGCGCTTTACTGTCAGACTGGTGAGTTGTAAATTATTTGGTAATTGGGATATCTTATGCAAAGTTTTACCGTTAGATGGCAGGAGCGTTCTATGCGGTGCAACATGTTGCAGGGCTATGTTATGTCATATGCTACAGTTGATTGCGTTCTCCCGCTTGATGGTTTTCTGTGCGTGTCAAAATTATATTTACAATTATTTTGTATGACCTAGTAATTATAATTTAATATAACTCAGTATTTTCTTACCTCATAATTTAATTTAATTTACAATAAATAATAGCGTAAACCTGTTTAATACTGAGCGATATCTCTTACGAGATGAGTGGGGAAATCTGCAGTATGCAGAATATACATACGAGTAAATTGAAACATTCATGAACCTAAACGAGAACTTTGAGAACGAGTTTCACGAATAAAAAAATAGGAATTTTGTCGAAGGTGAATGTTGCTTCTTTAATCATACGTATTTAAGATATGCAGCCACCAATGTGTTTTTATAGGGAAGGGACTATCGAGATGGAATTCCTCTCATTTTTCTATAGTTGCAGAGCGATGAAGTGCAATGTTTGATAGGTTGATATAATATGATCGCAGTAGTATGACGATTATTATTCGTGCGTTTTGTAGGTTAAGGACATGCAGTTTAGAATACTATGTAGGGTGATTTTGAAAATTTGAAGTTAGAACATGGTTTTAATAATTAGTCTAAAATACATTAAAAACATTATTCATGAAATGGATTTCACTGTGGATCGTCCTGGATAATAAACATGAAAGTTTATCGAGAGTTTATTGCAGGCGTAAACTTCGGAGACTCCTACAACTACTGCATATAATCTAAGTCATCTAAGCTAACATAACTCGCTGTCGAGATTGCGTATGTTTTTATTAATTTTTCTTTTCCCTCTTCCAAATGAAACTGTAGCCAACAATTCTTTACTTGAAGTAGATACTTTTGTTTAATAACGCAATTTAATTAGTTCTATTTTTTTTAGGTTTAAAGCATGTATTCAGAATATTTCGGGACCTGAATGAAGATAAAAAGCTTTCCCTTGTTTTCACATATAGGAACATAACAAAAATTTTGCATTTTGAGTTGTTTTTAAGAGTATTTAATATACTAATACTGTACATTACCGGTCTTACTAATAAAAACTCTATATACAGACGTTTAACTGTCTTATACTTATACAATGAGTAGCTCGTTTATAAGTCGTGTGTAAATTCCTTACTAATAATCACTACATACGTCGTGTATAACAGTATGACTGTTACACAGCTACGTCATAGTTTCGTCATTACTTCGCTACGAAAGGTAATAGAATATCTCAGGTTCTCTATTGCATCCGGTAGAGCGCTGTAGTTTGGCTTGTTAAGTATCGATAGTACAACTGGCTCTAATCGATTACCACACTACATTTTGGTCAAAGAGTACAAGCTACAGCAATATTATTCTAATAATTCTGTGATCTTTGGTTTGTTCTTCTGTGGTTACAAGGTAACCATCGTCATAAAATGACAGTCGATACGAACAGCTGTTAGAGCGCGGCCATTTTTTCGCTATATACAACACTTAAACAAGGGGTTTCGTGTATATAACTACTGCAAAGCAATTCCCATTGTATAGTTACAGCCTGTTTATACGTCCATAGCTTATTCACGGTTTATTAGTAACGTTTTCTGTTTCAACTCTGCATAAGTCTCGTATAAAAACTATACACGGTTTATTAGTAAGACTGTACGTATATCCTCAATGTTTATATACCGAAAAACAAATGCACACGCAAAGCGCATCCCTCAAAGTACATGTGCGCTTTCTGTTGGTGCTAGTTCAGGATATACCTATTGTTGAACAAGGAGTTCTTACTTTGACGAGAATTACAAAAAAAAAAAAAAAAAATCGAAAGTCGTTAATTTGACGAAATTTGTTGAGACCGGCCATATTTTTTCGTCATGAACTTGGAGGAGAAACAGGACTCGTCTTCGGCAATTTCTGGATAACAAAATTTGAACTCTTTTCCCCAGCAACTGTCACGTCGACAGTCGGTCAGTTTTGATGGCTTAGAAGAAGAGAGAGCGTATATTTTAACATAGAATAGGCGGGTTTAAAGTATAGGAAAGGACACTTTTAACAGAAGGGTTGAGATGCTTCAAAGGAAACAATTTGGGAACTTGGTAACCGAAGTGGAATAATACGTTGAAGACTCCATGCCTCATTAGCGTCTCACAATAGCAAACAGGGCTAATCCGAGCGGCATAACGGGAAAAACTGAAGTATTTACTATATATGCCTGCCAGGACCTCGTTGTACCAAAGAGCACAAATATTCCATCTATTTCTTTTTGTCGAGACAAATAAGAAAATGACTGGTGCCGTCATTAGTCGTGGATTCATTTAAAATACCTTCCCAAAGGCTGTGGACAAGCCATCTCTTTCAAAGTAGCGACTGAATTGTACATAGTTAGCATTTTTACATGACCCCTCCGGCTACGAGACCGAATCTGTTGGATTCTTACAGAATCTCGACAGAAGATGGCGGCAGTTTTAAGACTTCTCTCCGTGGATGTAATGATAAATTTGATGATGTCGGCGATAAGGCTCGGAACTTGTATACATATTAAGAGCAACATCATGAATGGAGATTTTGTACAGTTGTAAATACTGTCGTAATGTAAGCGTTATTGTTTGAGATTCTTGACATATGTATTACATGACCAAAGAATTGCACATTAACGCAGCAGGGCGGTGAGGATATTTTAATTTAATGACTGTAACATTAGTTTTTTCCGCCGCTGTTGCTCAAGTGGTGGCACTGCTAAGAAACCAGCAGAGCCCAGTTCAATTTAGATCGAAGAATGCGAAATCTAACTCCCTACTTATCGTGATGAGTCAGAAATATAGCAAAAAAATAACGTTATGGGATATTAGGACTGATTTGTTTACTAAAAATTGTCAAAAAAAATCAATTGTAACTTTATGTACAAAATTTTACTTGGATACTTAGAAAGTTGATACTGTAGTAAGTAGTTTTTTTTTGTTTCTACTTCTTCTTTGAGGCTCAGGAGCAATTTTTTTATTGCATCCCCTTTTAAAAATCTGCCTTTTTCTCAAAACTACATTTTTAAATATCATAATGCTCGTTGCGCATTCAGTATTCACCAAACTGAATGAAAATGTTCAAACGTGTTCATGAATATATATTATTAACTAGGATATAACATTGAGAAATCTTGATTACAGTGGAGTCCCTCGGCTGGAAACTTATCTTTAGGACTAGGATTTTGATGACCTATAAATCATGAAAAAATGTCCTAAAACCAATGCATTTATGAACTAAAAATCTTTCAAAAATTCTCTTAAAATACCCTAAAAATTGATCTTACATAATTGGCTTAGTAGGAATATTAATATTCAGACTAGTAATTAAATTAAATTCTAGTACCAGCATTCAAGTTTATTTAATTTTACATAATTTTTAAGTAGTACACTTTAATTAATTATTTTACCTGATGTAGTTTCCATGTAGTCCACCACAAGGCCACTCTTATCCGGAACTAGCAGGTATAAAGGAGTCTATATTGAAGGGGTGGTTGGACTGATCCATTACGTGGGGTGTACTATGTTAAAATGATAATATTTGTGTAGAAAAACGATTAAAATAATATACAAAATAATGGATATTAAATTAAAAACTATGCAGAGAAAATATGAAAGGAAATAAATAATATTTTACATTAATAATGGATATTTGTTGCCAAAATTAAATGAAAACACCCCAAAAACGACCGAATAAAACAAAAAAATGCCCTTATGAGTTGTAAGAGGTAAAAAATGCAAAAAAATACACTAATAAATATGTTTGAAAACTCAGTTTATCAAATAACATAGAAATACTAAAGTAGCAATGTTTCTGCCTTACTAGAAAAAAGATGCAATTTCATCAAAATCTTAGCCCTACTTCTCTTATGGAAAAGTCTAATTTGGAAAGCTAGCTGACTCCCCACTACAGGAACACCATTCACTACTTTACTTATAGGCGATCGCTATGCTCATGATCTACGTTGACATCAGAAGATACAGTAAAGAAGAAGAAAGATATTCATTTTCACTTATACATGAAAATATAAACTTAAATAAGAATTGTTTTAATATCTATCTACATATACAAATATAAGGAGAAGATTTTTTTAGTAACACATACAAATATAAGAGTTAATAATTACAGTGGTAACTCCTCTGAATAAAATAATGTTTTGAAATTAACGACAAAAATATTTCAAAGTATTTTAGACTGATACCCTTTCATAATACTTTTACTCAGACAAAAAATTAAGCTGCGCTTAAAGGGAAGTATGTACAGTGTTTGCACTCACCCGTCTGATTACACTACGTCCTCTGTCTACCAGTCACTGAGTTCATCGCTCGGCAGTGGTAGGGTAGGGTAGGGGTAGGTAGGGCGGGAACACAAGACCAATAAGTAGTACACAGTACGTACAAATATATAAAATGATCATTGATTGGCTAATAGTTTTTATCTTCTTTTATGAAAAACGAAGTGACTCAAAAAAAATTATCATGGTTCTTCCTACATGGTTTGTTTTCTTGAATTTTTTTCTGCAAATTTATATAGCTTTAATTAATTTCTTGTGTCTTAGCTTTCTTCATGGTCCAATAAGAAATATCCAGCGAATGAGCCCAAAAACCTCCTGAATGGAACATTTTTATTATATCACTTATTTGCATAATTAAAAAATAACTGCGAAACTAGCATCTATCAGCGGCAAGACAATTTTTACGTGTTCAACTCTAATTGCCGGCCACCCAAAAACTACTACAAATAGTGTATTTTCCTCCCACATGGCTCAAATTACAGAATTATACCTGCATACAAGATGTCGTGCGTATTAGAAAACTTTACCTACCAACAAGTAAATTTGTAAACAATTTTATATATTATACTCCATCAAAGACAGAGTGCTGGTAAGTCAAAGTGCATTTCTGTTTAAGAAGTAGGCCTATACATAACCAAGAAGCTTTCTATTCACTGAAAGTGGAAAAACGTAAGTTGAAAAGAAATATATAAAAACTTTGAATAATAATACTAATACTAATAATAATAATAATAATAATAATAATAATAATAATAATAATAATAATAATAATGTTTTATTTTCGCTGGCAGAGTTAAGGCCATAAGGACTTCTCTTCCACTCAACCAGCATTAATCAATACAATATACAAATTTAAATTACAAATATTTACACTACACTTAAAAGGTTCTCCAGCAATATTCTTCACTACATATTTATTTAAATTTAGATAAATCTATAAGGTAAAGTAGTAACTTAATCTATGAGCTAATTTAATTTAATGAATTATAATTAATTTAACATTTGAAATAGCTAGTAAAATGATGAAAATTAATTTAATATAAGCTTACTAGGACTATGTTACAGGGAGAATATATATATTTCTATTTCTATAATGAGAATATTAATGTAATTGCCATTAGAGGTTTTGTAAATCTATTTACAGAAATTAATGATGATGATGATGATAATAATAATAATAATAAGAATGGACAGATTTTATTTTCATTATAAGTAACAAATATTAATCAGCAATTAATCTGTTAAGTAAGAATTTATGTAATTTTGACCTAAATGAAGTTATTGTCCAACAACCCCTTATATCACTCGGAAGCGAGTTCCAATTTCTAGCAACTGAAACTGTATAGGATGAAGAATATAAAGATGTCTTGTGGTAGGGTATAATGAGTAAATTGTTATGATGAGATCTTGTACTTAGCTGATGATATGAGGATAAAGTTTGAAAACGAGAAGCCAAATAGATTGGGGTAGCGGTGCGCAGAATTTGAAATAAGAGAACAAGAGAATGCAGGGCCCGTCGATCGCTTAGCCTTAGCCAAGAATGGTCCCATAAAATAAATACGTGTATTCAAAACGTGTACTGTAGGTTTGTTTTGATTCGCAAGTTGACTTTTGAATTCATCTTTGTTAAAATAAGACCAATTTTCGCTACAAAGATTTGTTCATCTTAATTTCGCAACTATTTGAGTAATCGGTAATTTTTCAGAAGAACGTATGGGTAGCAATTATCACAGGTTGAATTGTATTTGGAAATCTCGTGCCAAAATTTCTCCTTACGGTATTGTACTCAAAATGTGTTTTAAAGATTTCCATTATTCTTTTTACACAAGGCAGCTGTTTAGACCTTTAGCCTCGTTGCTTGCCGGTCAGCATGCTTGTGGATGAGAACGGAGGCGAGAGTTGTATGTCAGCCGTCAGGAGTGACACTCTTGAGTTTCATTATGTTGTAGACATCTGTTGTAAGAGCTAGAGCAGGTAGAAAGTTTCTCCAATGGAAAAAATATTTTGTTTTTGTAAGAAAAAGAGACATCAAAGATGTGCTATCTTAAGCTAAGATAGTAATTGTTTTAATTGCTTAACAATACGTAGAGAGAGAGAGAGAGAGTCCAAAAAAGGATAGCTGCCCTTGAAAAAGGGGTATCGAGCGGTAACAGCACCTAAATTAATTGTAGATGAACAATATTTTATGTTTAATTTAAATTTAATTTTATTTGGGGGGGCCGCTATCCTTGACAGGAATAATTTATTTTTCATATATAGAACTATTCAAATATCTTGGAGCAACAGTAACAAATATAAATGATTCTCGGGAGGAAATTAAACACAGAATAAATATGGGAAATGCCTGTTATTATTCGGTTGAGAAGTTTTTATCATCCAGTCTGCTGTCAAAAAATGTGAAAGTTAGAATTTATAAAACAGTTATATTACCGGTTGTTCTTTATGGTCGTGAAACTTGGACTCTCACTTTGAGAGAGGAACATAGGTTAAGGGTGTTTGAGAATAAGGTGCTTAGGAAAATATTTGGGGCTAAGAGGGATGAAGTTACAGGAGAATGGAGAAAGTTACACAACACAGAACTGCACGCATTGTATTCTTCACCTGACATAATTAGGAACATTAAATCTAGACGTTTGAGATGGGCAGGGCATGTAGCACGTATGGGCGAATCCAGAAATGCATATGGAGTGTTAGTTGGGAGGCCGGAGGGAAAAAAATCTTTAGGGAGGCCGAAACATAGGCTATATGGGAAGATAATATTAAAATGGATTCGAGGGAGGTGGGATATAATGATAGAGACTGGATTAATCTTGCTCAGGATAGGGACCAATGGCGGGCTTATGTGAGGGCGGCAATGAACCTGCGGGTTCCTTAAAAGCCAGTAAGTAAGTAAGTAAGTAAGTAAGAACTATACAGATGATTATTAACAATTAACAAGGAATGTCTTAAAACATTAATGGCTATATCTTGAAGTTCCTAAAGATCAATATAGAAGCGATGAAAGAAATTGATACAAATAGTGCCCAAAGAGCAAGCCAATTACTTCCCAGTGACAAACGAGTATGCGGTATTTCTCTTCCAGATAAGTAAAGCAGGGTTCATAATGTCTTTACTTTTCCAGATCTACTTCTTGTGGTTGTAATTCAGTTTCCTCAAATCTGATAGTGGGGTCGATTATGAAGTCAATCTTTTAATTATTATCAATTGCTATGATGTCGAGGCGTTTTTTGGAACCAGTAGAGGAAAAACAATGTACTTCTCCATAAACGTAAAACTTTCCAGAATTCTTGAGACATTAAGCAATTTGGTGGTTTCTAACCCAGTAATGTCGATTGTTCCGCAACAGTTTCATTTTTTCTGGAGCAACCAAGAACATGAGTGAGGGCTTCGTATTCATTGCAATGACGGAAACGGGATTCTTAGCTCTTACCAGGGACGCTACGTACTGCGACAACATTGCAATTCATTTTTATAGCGTCAGTCCATTGAGAGGTGGAAAGGCCTTACTTGGTTAAAATCCAGGAATTTGATTTTGACAATTCTGAAAAATGCGAAATACCTTTACCACGGTGGTTAAATGTTTTATCCATGACCATAACGAAAAACATGCCTTTACTAAATACTTTTGCGTTTGTAAAGTAGGCTTTTATTCAACATTACTTTATTTCACTAGTGAGATAAAGACTTTACCTCACAGTTTGAACTTTATCTCACAGTTCATTAGTATTTTCCTAGTACCCGGGCACACACGTATACTTTTCCATTCAACTATTACTCAAGAAGTTAATATATTAGTTACTAGATGTCACTACCTCTACTTCTTTATTACCATTTCTTAAATATACATACACTCAAGCTCCTTCTCTATCTGCTACGTCGTAATTTGTACATTACATCCATATCTAATATGCATCTTTTTAAAATTTTGTAATAATTTACCTTTTGGGATACGAGGAGACTTGAACCTACGAAGTTGGGCTTATAGGATTTTATAATAACACGCGTTAGCCAACTGAGCTAAACAGACAGGATGATTAATTAAGTTTTAATATTCCTCTTAAGTTTACAGAAGTAAAATGTGAAATTATTTTAATCACATTAGCCCCGTGAACACTTCTAAATAATCCCTGAAACTTCAAAAAGACGAAAATACACGTTTAAAGTGAAAAAATATATATTAAAATTACATAATTAATTATAATTTGTTATTTATCCAACGCCTTAGATACCACTTTTTACTAATCATGGCCTCCTACATCATGACCTACCTAGTACACGTATTGATTCTAAAATCCATGTCATGGTATGTGATTACATGAGGACTTATTTTCAACATATCTTCTTTTATAAAACATAATTTTTTGTTATGGTCATGGATAAAATTACGTATGGTACTTGTGAGCGTGATCTTTATTGCACTCGTGTAATTTAAGCACTCGGCTGACGCCTCGTGCTTAAATCTTACCACTCGTGCAATAAAGATGTACTTACCTCACAAGTACCATAAATAACTATTTCCATTCTTCAAACTGTTGATTTCGTAGTTTCTTCCGTAGATTTTAATAAATCTGTGTCATTTGAAGACACCGTTTGTACTTCCTTTGGAAAGAAAGTGTGTTAAAAGGTCAGAATTGGTGTTTGGAAAGGGCATAGAGATGGCTGTCTTATAAAGTACTGATAATTAACAGAAATTCAGTTGAAGTGGAGACGTGTTTAGAGGGGCAAGTCCATTATATAATGTCAATAACCAGATTGGTGTTAACTTACAAGTCAAATACAGGTAGTAGCGTACGGGTGCCTGCTTTGTACTCGTACGTTATGTTTACGACATTGTTTGGGAATACTGTCAACTGTAGAGAGAGAGAGTCCTTGGCTTGCATTATAATACTATTGTGATGACGAGGGCGGTGGTAGTAATGGTGTAGGTAAGCTGAGAGGATCTGGTTTCGATCCCCAAATGTTTTTCTTAAAATGTTTGCTGAAGAAACAATTATGGGTCAGTTTTCTTCCGAATAATTCGTAGTAATTGCCTATCACTACTGCTGAGAATTATAGACAGCGTGTCCGAAATGAAACCTACCGATAAAGATACTAAATAATTTATTCCTTAATTGTACACTGCAAGTGGGCAAGCACCCGGTGGCAGTGGTATACACAATATAAACAATACTGGGTGTTCATTTCAAAGTGTGTCATGGCGTCACTGTTGTGAGTCAGCGATTTGAGCCAGCTTTTATGCCAGAGAAGTTGCCTATTAATCAAGGCGTTCAATCTGAACTTGAGAACGTGTACGGTATAACATGAACGTTGTAGCAACAGATGGCGGTCTGTACCGTCTGTGTGCTACCATAACCTCTTTCGAACTGTGTTTTGCGCGGGCAAGTCGTACGCAGGGTATTTGTTATCATCGGTTGCGTACGGCAACATTCCACAACACAAATCAAATGCTCCGTGTCCATGTTGACCGTCGAAGTTAATGTCAACAAATACGTAAGTAATCGTCTTAACCCTCTCCACATATCCCGACAGTAAGAAAAAAACCCACCTCAGTACGTGTTTCCAAACAGTTCACATTCCTGCCACTACAGGCGTTACCGTAGGTATCGGTAAGTACTCTTCTGAATGAACGCCGTACTTGCTAGGCAACTTCTCTGACACATAGGTAATCCACCTCTGCGGAAGTGTAGGAACATTGAATTCTCTAGGCTCATCGGCTAGCCACATGACAACATACAGCGAGCCATGACACACTTTGAACTGAACACGCAGTACACAATAAAATTACAATACACAATGCAATAATTATACAATACAAATACAATTATACAATACACAATACAATTATATACACAATACAATAAGAATACACAATACAATTGAACAAAATAATTACAATTAATAATAATAATAATAATAATAATAATAATAATAATAATACATAAAATAACCTAATTAATAAGTGAACTTAATTTTACAATACAACCTACACACATATAAATATGCACATAATTATAAGCAGGAACAGCCATGCTTAAGTCAACTTAATAAACTTAAACATGAAACATGTAATTACCGAATTTCATTAAGATATGCAGCACCGATATAAATATGCATTTGCATTTAGTTCTCATCACTGCTCATCATCATGTCATTTTCTCTAATTACTAGTCTGCATATTTCAATTGTTATTAAACAATGACTTACCAGTCCATGAGATAACTCATGAAAGTAAAACCCGTTATCAGTCAGTAAATGATTCAGCCAGGAAACCAAATGACCAAATAACAGTCATTCAGCCGTGTCAGTCAGTAACCAATTAGTAAGGCGGTAAGTTGGTCAGTTCAGTCAGTCATTAAGATATCAGTCTTTGAGGCAATAAACCTGCCGTCCAGTCAGTCCTTTAGCATTGCAGTGAATCAAGCACTAGTCATTCAACCAGTGGACTAGTGAATGAGTCCTTCAACAAAATAGTCAACCAGTTGGTCAATGAGTCAATTCAACACGGCAGTGAGTCCACCATTCAACAAGACATTGAGTCAACCATATTACCATTCAACAAGACACTGAGTCAACCATGTTATCACTCAGCCAGTCAACCAGTCAGTTGAAACCATCATTCAACACGATATTGAATCAATTGAGTCAACCATCTTAACGTTAAGGCAATCAACCAGTCGGTCAGTGAGTCTACCATTCAACAAGACATTGAGTCAACCATATTACCATTCAACAAGATACTGACTCAACCATGTTATCACTCAGCCAGTCAACCAGCCGGTTGAATCCATCATTCGACAAGATATTGAGTCAATTGAGTTAACCATCTTAACGTTCTGCCAGTTAATCAGTCGGTCAGTGAGTCCACCATTCAAAAAGACATTGAGTCAACCATATTACCATTCAACAAGACACTGAGTCAACTATGTTATCACTCAGCCAGTCAATCAGTCGGTTTAATCCACAATTCAACAAGATATTGAGCCAATTGAGTCAACCATCTTAACGTTCAGCGAGTTAATCAGTCGGTCAGTGAGTCCACCATTCAACAAGACATTGAGTCAACCATATTACCATTCAACAAGACACTGAGTCAACCATGTTATCACTCAGCCAGTCAATCAGTCGGTTTAATCCACCATTCAACAAGATATTGAGCCAATTGAGTCAACCATCTTAACGTTCAGCGAGTTAATCAGTCGGTCAGTGAGTCCACCATTCAACAAGACATTGAGTCAACCATATTACCATTCAACAAGACACTGAGTCAACCATGTTATCACTCAGCCAGTCAATCAGTCGGTTTAATCCACCATTCAACAAGATATTGAGCCAATTGAGTCAACCATCTTAACGTTCATTCAGTCAACCATTCAGTCAGTAAGTTCATCATTCAACAAGACACTGAGTCAACCATGTTATCACTCAGCCAGACAACCAGTAGGTTGAATCTATCATTCAAGAAGATATTGAGTCAACCACCTACTTATCCAAATAGTCAACCAACCGATCAGTCAGTTAATAATTTAGCAGACCATCTAGTTATACAATCAGTCAACTACTGGGTCATTGAATCCATTCACTAAGACAGTAATTCAACTATTTAGAAATTAGTCAGTCAACCAGTCGGTTCTTCAGCCACACAGTCTGTTAGTTACTGTGGCATTCAGTAACTAGTCAACTAGCTAACACTCATTATTTCAGTCGAATAGTCACTGAATTAGTCACCTATGCAGTTAGTCAATCAACCAATCAGTGAGGCAGAAAATTAGTCAAAACTAAGTAGGAACTTTCAACAAATGAAGTTACCGTTTTTATTCTGAATTACTTCGTAAGATTAATCGGTTTGGACCGGCAGACAAGCTGCAAAGCGATCCGATAACTCATTTAATGAAAGAAGTGGTCGATGATTGAGCTGCGGTTTGTTCTGGCTGGCTCGCCTTACAGTTCATTACAAGTGGTTTTTGATACCAAGCTATTGCTGTACAAGTTGTGTGGATCGTAACGACAATGAAGGCGTGTGCGTGTGTGTGTGTGAGTGAGTGTTTACGCTCCGAGGGGCATGAAGAAGTAGTGGGCATTTGTATATTGCCACGCGAACTAGACAACTATATTATAAAATTATAAAGTCAGGTTTTACCATGCAAAATGTGGAGGAAAAAATGAAGATGTTGTAAATGATATCGCTTCAAAAATACCGACCGCAGTGCCCTCTGGCGCGGTAACAGAACAAGTTCCGTTCACTGCTTGGAATTCTAGTTCGACAGAATTCTTTCAACCAATCTGAATAAATTCAGTCCAAACTAACGTATAATAGTTACTGAGGGTCTATAAAATTGTAGCAGTCACAGCTGCAAATATTTGATTCAGGTATGGATACGTGAGTGCAAAAACCAGCCAATAACTGATTGGATATCACACCGTTCTATTGTGTTATACTGTATTTATTAACATTCCATGGTGTACATACATTGCTTCACAGCTAGAATATGGAACAAAAAACTTAATACTATTATAAAGTCTTAATTTATAGTCACAATCTAGATTAAATATATACAGACGAGATTTACAATATAGTCCACTAATACAACACAAAGTTTTAGTATCAATTTCATGAAGCGTTATTGAATGTCATGAATTCACCTACAGAATAGAAGGCGTGAGAAATTAGGTACTTCTTTAATTTGGCCCTAAATAATCTTATGTTTTGAGTTTCATTTTTTATATCTATAGGGAGGCTATTAAAATTTTTTACTGCCATATAACGCACTCCTTTTTGATAGCACGATAGACTTGCCGATGGAGTATGAAAGTCATTTTTTGACGTGTATTTATACTATGAACCGTTGAATTAGTTACAAAGTTTTCACGATTACATACGAGGACGATTGTTAAAGAAAAGATATGCTGACAAGCCATGGGCATTATTTGCAGTTTTTTTTTTTTAAATAGTCCTACACGATTCCCTAGATTTGGCACCTACCATTATTCTAATTACTCTTTTCTGTAATAGAAATATACTGTTACTATCTGTGGAATTTCCCCAGAATATTATTCCAAAACTCATTATTGAGTGGAAGTATGCAAAGTATATTCTTTTTAAGGTATTGATATTTACTATCTTTTGCATATATCTAATAGCAAAACAAGCTGAATTTAGTTTGGGGGTAATTTGTTTAATGTGATTTTTTCAATTTAACACATTATCGATTTTTAAGCCAAGAAAGTTGGTTGTTGTTTTTTCTAATAGGGATATATTGTTAATTATTGCGCTTGCGTTGAACAATGGCGGCGGCGACATTTCCAATCTGGGAAACAATCGGATGGACTGAATTTAAATGAAGCTAGCCAACCTTAAATAGGGTAGCGACAGCTCCCGCGATACTGCTAAATTTTCTACGTTTCGTGGTTCAGTTATGTAGGTAGTACCACAGTCTAGTATATACAGTCGCGAAGCTCAATACGTAGTAAATATGCAAACATTAGATAGTTGCTCACCACTAGGATCGCTAATATCGCCTCAATACAGGCAATGCAAAATAGTACCGTCACAGTCTATTGTTTCTAGCACCCTCAAAACTCAAGCTTCGTGACTGTATATAGTAGACTGTGGTAGTATACTGTATATTTTTTTTAACTCTTTCTTGTTTTCTAAAAACCGATACTGGTCAGCATTATGCAGGGAAAAGCAACTGCATGGTAATAAGTAGATTTCGAATATCAGGTCCCGATGGAGGAGATACAGGTTAACTGATAGCGATGTGTTGGAGAGAGGTGGAGGAACAGCTGTGACTTGTTTATATTTTCCGCTCTGGTTGAAGGTTTCGTACGTACTACCACTGAAGCTGGGACAGTTGGGGCTACGTGAAGTCATTGCGATGTCGAGAACGATATTCAAATGGAACAAATTTATTAAATATAGAACTGCTTAATATTTTGTCAACGATTTGAAAGATTAATCAATGCAACTGACGAACACGTCTTTGAATTTTGCAATCGATTTTAAGTATTTGAGAGATCAGAAACGTCGATGAGATGAAAATAAGCTCTTGTAATTCGTTAAAGAGTTAAAATTCGTTAACTTTTCTTTTTCGTGGTTAGTGAAAATCGTAATTGACATAGAAAGACATAAACATAGAATAATTTAGATCGAAAGACTTCTTTAAGTTCCTTTGCTGTCCTGTTATAGTGTTATCTGACATACTTTTGAGCGTCAATCAACTAAAATAATTTATGAAAAAGAAACTAAATAAATAAGATATATATGTAGAGTCATAAAAATATTCCGAAGTTAGAGAATACAAATATAATGCAGAGTGGATTGGGGGAAGATGCCTGACTTTTTCTTTGGTTGAAAATTTAGCTTTGACTTTCATATTGGAATATCAAAGTCTAGAAGGTATTTTGAAACTCTATTTACGGTAAAAAACAGAAAACATTAATTACCTTGTTTATAGTATAGGTTTTCTACCTACCTGCACTGTAGCCATCTTTCTCCGATAGTCGGGAAAGATGGCAAATGCAATTAACACATTTAGTGATATATGTATTTTACCTGAAGTTAATTTGATACATGCATATAATAAAACTGACTTAATCTAAAGCTCATGGACACTTTCTCACTCGTTTATCACTACTTAGGAACACAGTCATTGCACATATTTTATTGCCGTGTGCAAGACTCGTGAAATCACTTCTTGCACACAATGAATTCAATACAGTACATTTTTTGTCATCAGGAGGCGTTTTAAGGGTACGGTAAGAAATCCCGTATGCTTGCGATGCTTTAAAACAGTTCATATCCTCTGTTGTAACATGTTCCATCGCAAGTTGAAGACTGTCCTCAATCGACTGACTTCTATCAGAGAATCTTACGTAATGTTTACACATTCCCTGCAATAAAACAACTCTTGCAACAAGTTATCATCTTATTCCGAAAAAAAGTGATCATCGTCCCCAAGTATCGGGGTAAGATGCGTAGTGCTGTGACGCAACCTAAGATGGCGGAACAAGGTCGTTGGTTGTTTTTATTGGGTTATTTGACGCTGTATCAACATCTAGGTTATTTAGCGTCTGAATGATATGAAGGTGATAATGCCGGTGAAATGAGTCCGGGGTCCAGCACCGAAAGTTACCCAGCATTTGCTCGTATTGGGTTGAGGGAAAACCCCGGAAAAAATCTCAACCAGGTAACTTGCCCCAACCGGGATTCGAACCCGGGCCACTTGGTTTCGCAGCCAGACGCGCTGACCGTTACTCCACCGTTGGTTGTTAACAGTACAAACTTTAACTTTTACTACAATATCCATTACGAAGGCTTGACAGTTATTACGAATTCAAGGATGTATTAAAATTTTAACATATCTTTGAAATTATTTTTATAGCAAAAATGAGCTGTTTGCTTGCTTTTCTTCTTCTCACAACAAGAACACGTGGCAAAATGAGTTAGCTTCCACTCTACAGACATTCAACTGTCTCAGCGATCATGAAGACATGCACGTGACGATCTCTCTTGGAAAGAACGTGAAACTACAAAGGAATAATCATCTCCCCCCGATTCACTCTACGCTAATTAATTTACGCACATATAAATTTACTTAATCAAATTGAAGACATTACCACAATTTAAATTTTTTAGTATGTTTAATGGTCTATACGTATATTAAAAATTCTGAGTGTACTTTGATTATAGAATTATACAGCCGACTACTTCAGTTCTCTGCCACTTTTTCACATGAGTAATACTTCAGAATTCTTTTTGAACTTCTCAGGACTACATTCTGTTAATACGTAAAACAAATTTTTTAGACCTGAGTAAAGATTGAAGTTATGAGAAATATCGTCTTCCCTTAGAAATTTAGAAGATATATTCTGCTATTTCTTAAAATTAGATATTTGATTTTTCATTTTGCCTTTAAATATATAATTCATAAATAAATTCGTATGTCTTGGTAATTGGAAATATACAAATAGCTTTTATTTGCAGTCTTTAAGAGTTCAAATTAAATGATTTAATTCATGTTTGTCTTTTCAATGATAAAATAAACTGTGAACGACATGATGAAGGAACTGAATTTTTGTGAAACCTACAACATGTATGATGATAAACCTTCGTGGCAATTTATTTTACAAAATAGTCTAGGAACGTGTTAAACTGATGCAGAACTTGGAAGAAGTGATGTTCAGTGTAGCGTATAGCTCTCGAGCTCATTATAGATGTACCAAATGTTGTTAATGGCGGAGGACGCGGGGTCAAGGAGGGAAGGCTGGCAGGCGTGTATCACACATGTGAGACTGTATGATTGAGTGGGTGGGTGTCCGTGTGATTGATTGGCTTGAACATGTAGCAGCGAAGCGTCTTGAAGTTCTTTGTTGCAGAAAACTATTCTATGGCACTGTACACGTCTTGTGCTAGGGACAGCTCCATAGCGTTCTGTAACTATTAATTTCGTACTGCTCTTTATTAGAAGAGCAAGTCCCAAGGCAAGCTAACTCTTGAATTACGCTTTGCTCCGACGAAACGTCATACACGTGGCCAGACCACCATCACTTTAAATCATTCATGCAAGCGAAAAGTATTTGAAGATAACATATTCTTGTTATTGTCTTCACAGATTAGGAAAACTTTAGTCAAGAATAAAATTACATAAGTACTTTCTTTCAAAATATATTGTATTGGTATTTAGGCCTGTATATTACGATTGCATGTTTGGTTGTGAGCAAAATTCCGTTAATAAACTTAGTTGACCCTTAAATTGGCAAAACTTCATTTCTCACCCTAGCTTATTAAACCGTGTCGGACTGTAAAGAAAACAACTATCGCAATGTCCATATTTTATATGTTGTACAATATTATAGTATTGTGAGATTTTGGTTAAATTTAATTTTCCTACCAATTTTTTTGTGCGAGATCGTGCGTATTTGCTTGGTTGCCGCACAAAACCAATCCGCGGAAAGTCTAAAATTCCACATTCAGTATTCCCAACCTAACACACATAACAATTTCCCTCTTCTTACCGCTTAAGTGACATATCGATTTTACTGCTCTAGGCTTTTAACATATTATTTTTAGAGACGTTCAATATAGTAATAATTATAAATTGGAAACTTACCACTGCAATTTCACCTAAATTGCACTGTTAATTATTGTTTTTAAATATTTGCAAAAATTAAGTAAACTCTACAACTCCACTAAAGTTACTGCATTCGTGATGCAAGTAACATTAAGGAAGCCGTGAAAAAATCAACAAGATTCCAGACTCATCATAGACTGGGGGGGGGGGAAAGACAGTCGTATATCACGGCCTGCTGGAGTGTAGTAAACACAGAAAACATTTTAAAGCAACAATGTTGAAGGTAGATATTTTTGTTTTGCAAATTTGCCGTCATTGAACAGAAACCAAGATGGAGATTTCATTGCAACTAATTAGAAATTCCTCTTTCAGGTATGTAATAAACGATCTTCGCACAAAACAATGTACGATACACGAGCGGTATATTTTCTTTCAATTCTCGGAAATAAAAAAAGCTCAACTACGTTTCGCTTTTTCAAACTTTTCCTCGAACATGAAAACTTCAACATATCGCTCTTGTAACGCATATTACTATTTCCTACCAATTTTTTTTATTGTTCTATTAAATTATAGCATACAGCCTATGAACCTATTGTATCCTATAGGATACACTGTCAATTTAAGGGTTAAGAGACGATCGCTCTACATTGACATATGCAAATTTGATTTCCCTCCTCAGGCTATGTACATACGTACATCTTCAGTAGGGGAGAGTCGGGTAGTATCGGACATCGGGTAGTATCGGACAGTGCGTTTCTTTCATCTACCACCATATGGTAGTACCTGAATGACATGGTTACGTTTCTCTATGCGACATCACAGAAACGTAACCATGTCAGTCAGGTACTATCATCGTGTGGTAGATGAAAAAAACTCACTGTCCGATATTACCCGATGTCCGATACTACCCGACTCTCCCCTATAGCCTAACATAATGAAACTGGTGAACATAAAAAATATAGAGTTCTGGCATACGTTGTTGTTAAAGCTCAGTTAATTACAGCAATGAATTTCCTTTAAATTCAGATGGGAAACTGATTTTGTTTTAGTTTTTTTTTTTTTATGAGATCAATATAGTTAATATAACTTAAACTAGATGAAGTTACCAGAGGAGCATGCAAAGAGCTTATTGGTCTTCCTCATGACTGCCCAGACGGAATGCTTTATTCCCTTAAAAAATATCGTGGTCTTTCGTTAATGAAAGCATCTTGGGAAGCTTATGTACAACACTTATCTGTAATACTCTTCTTCGTGTTGATGACTCCCATCTCCACAATGTTAGGGACCTTGTAAGTGAAAAAGTATCTGCTCCGTCAAAATTGAATATCACAGCTATTGATGCTATCAACTGGTCAGGTCGTAAAATTCGTAAACACTTAAGAAATGACGCATTGCAAACTTGGACAAACCATACATTGCGTGGTAAAGGGGTTATTGTTTATAGTGATCTCCCCAAGGCTAACTCATGGGTAAGCAATCGAAAGGGCCTATCTTCCTCAGAATGGACCATTGCTTTAAAAATGTCAAGCAATATTTCGGCGGTTCGCGCAATGCCGGGCAGAACTCTAAGCACAACCCGCTGCCGTCATCCAGACTGTAGCGAGCTTGAAACACTTGGACACGTGCTTGGACAATGCCCCAAAGGCGAACTCCTGATCAATGCTAGACATCATCGTGTACGTTATGCTTTGGCGATATCGTTAAAAACTTTAAATTGGGAGATTCATGAGGAAGTACATTGTGTATCATCAGATGGTTATTTTAGACGGGCAGACATTATTGCTATCAACGGACGCTTAAAACGGGCTCTTGTTCTTGACCCTACTATCCGTTTCGAAAGAAACCTAAATCAGGCTACCGAAGTTGATATTGAGAAGAAGTCCATATATGAACCTTGTCTGCCGTATCTTTCTCAAAAGTACAACGTCCCTCTTAAACAATGGTCCGTCATTGGTTTGCTGTTTGGCAGTAGAGGTTCAATCACAAAATTCGCATGGAATTATCTTAAGGAACTTCGCATTCCTTTTGATTATGTAATGTCTGTCCTTATAAATATTATCAAGGATTCTCTTCAAATATTACATCATCATCATCTCTATTTCAATTAATCAACTTATATTTGCCTTCAACAATTAACTTTATTTTTTCTTTAATGTATCACATCACATTATATTGTACATGTTTATTGTATTCAGGACCCTTGTGGTCACTCAAATTCTTTGAACTGATCTCTATAATTTAGAAATTTATTTACTAATGTTTTAAAATGTCATGGCTGATTTAATTTTTAGCAGAGAAGGCTCGCGTACTTTGTAAATGTTTTGAATACATAAGTATTAATTCCCATTGCTCTTTAAACTGGTGTTTTTCAAACGACACTTCGTTGAATTCCACCTCTAGACATTGAGTACAAATCCTCTCTACATTATCATGTGAACGACCTGTGAGGTTGAGGAAAGGAATGAATTATGTATTGCGGCTTGTGACGTATGCCACAACTGTCACGCAGTTCTGCATCCCTGGCTCAAATGATTTCCATTTTTTTAATAGGTAAAATTTTGCAAACTCAATCTAACGCAAGAGTAATTAGACAGTGTATGAAGATCTGACTTCTGATGTTGCGAGAAGTTGACCAGTTCGATGCCAGGTATTCTATGTGTGTGATGTATTTCAACACACTGCCTAATCACAAATCATGTTACAGACGTGGACAAATTATTAGCAAAATTGGAGATTTTTATTATATATTTTTACAAACTATGATTCTTCAATTTAGTCTACAGTTGACATCTTTGGGTATTTCCAAATTATTAGAAAAATCGAAGATTTTTATTTTATATTTTTACAAAATTTCACTCTTCAATTTAGACTACAATTGATATTTTCGCATATTTACAAATTATTAGCAAAAGTGAAGATTTTTTGTATATATTTTTTACAAAATTCGACTGTTCAATTTGGACTACAGGTGACATTCTGGATATTTCCAAATTATTAACAAAACTGAAGATTTTTATTATATATTTTTACAAAATGTTACTCTTCACTTTAGACTGCAGTTGACATTTTTGGATAATATTTACAAATTATTAGCAAAATTGAAGATTTTATTATATATATTTTTTTATGAAATTTGACTCTTCAATTTAGAATAGCCTACATTTGAAATTTTTGCATATTTCTATCTACTGTACTGACAGAAATATGCAAAATTGTCAACTGTAGTCTAAATTGAAAAGTCAAATTTTGTAAATAGAATTAATCATAAAAATCGTCAATTTTGTTAATAATTTGTCCACGTCTGTATTTGATATCTCAAGAACTATTTGATTTAGAAGACTGGACACAGTTTTAGTACATTGGAATGATTCTTGTCGAAATATGGGCATTAGAATGGAAGCTCGATTTATTCATTCATTACTCTTCGCCGATGATCAGGCAATCATTGCACAAGATCGAGATTATATTAAATTTATGATGAGGAAACTAATTGATTGTTATAACTCGGCAGGCCTTGTGATAAATTTCACAAAGACAGAATATCTAGTAAATAGTGGGGAAATTCTCTAATGGCATAGTGAAGTCAATAGATCAATTTAAATATTTGGGATCGTTTCTCCACCAATCTGGTACATGCTTTAAAGATGTGGAAAATCGTGTTATACAAGTAAGAAATGCTATAAAACAACTTAATGGCGTGCTTTGGAATAGGGATGTTAGAATGAGACGAAGAAAATGATACTTGATGTAATTGTAGAGAATATCTTGACTTATGGAGGAGAGAGCTGGACTCTAACAGACAGACAAAAAGACCGTGTTAGGTCTGTGGAAATGGATGGACTAAGAAGGAGTCTATGCATATCCCGTCTCCAGAGGGTCAGAAATGACACGATTTTGGAAAAGTGGAACACACAAGATCGACCGTTTGGAATGTCGAAGACTTCAATGATTTGGACATGTTCAGAGGATGCCCGAGGAGCGATGGCCTAAAAAAAAGTTTTGAATTGGTCACCCCCCAGGGGGGAGAAGAAAAGCACGACCTAGACTTACATGGAGAGGAGGAGTTGCTGATGCCATGGAAGCTAGAGGGTTGGAAAATGGACCTTGGGATGACCGACAACATTGGGAAAGGGGAATAAAAGGCAATCGCTGAAAGTGGAAACGCCTATAAATTAAAAAAAAAATAAGTAAGATTAAAACCTTTTGATTTTGTATTTTCCTTAATTAAAGAACATTTGTGAGTTCATTTTTGAGACAACCTGTATAATAAATAGTACATTTTGAATCTTGCGTACACTACTTTTAACACTTGAATATAATTGATTGATTAACTAGTGTACTTACTTGTGTTAATTATGTAAGATTTGTGCGGCTTACAGCTGTTTCAGTGCTTCACGCACCATCTTCAGAGCCTACTAGATCTCGGCGTCATCTCGAACTTCTCTGCCTATTATGTGGGTGTGTTTGATTGTTGAAAGGTGTTGAAGAGTGGAGTCAAATAGTGTGTGTATGTGTACTGAAATTGATCTGTGTTGAGAATTTGATCGGGGTTCTACATAGGACAGACAGGCAGATCATTCCAAACACGCTACAAAGAACACATTAAACAAATAACCAGAGGACACAATACATCTACATACGCCGATCACATAACCAATGCTAACCATACATACAATAACATAAATACGGACATGGAAATCCTACACACACAACCCAAGAACCAAAAACTCAACACACTAGAACAATACGAAATATACAAACATACTAAAACACACCCCGATCAAATTCTCAACACACAGATCAATTTCAGTACACACACACTATTTGACTCCACTCTTCAACACCTTTCAACAATCAAACACACCCACATAACAGGCAGAGAAGTTCGAGATGACGCCGAGATCTAGTAGGTTCTGAAGATGGTGCGTGACAGTAGCGGCTGGTGGTCAAAATAATGAGTGTGCTACAGTCTCTATATCTGCCTACTATATACACTTATATGTATTTATCTTAATTTGAGACTCGCTTGGTGACGAAATATGAAGTTCATACGACGTTCCTTCCTACTGCAGAAGTTATAAATTATAAATTACCCTGGTGTTAACCCCTCCATCTTAGACATCATACTCTTTTCTATTGACAGTTTGCAAGAGCTGTAAGACGATCCTGGGACATAGTGTTCCTTAAAAACCGTTTTTTATGCGTTTCAAGCAAGAAAAACATCTTTCTGGCTCAGCAGTGGCCATTGGTGTTGTAACCAAAATATTTAACAACGTTACTTCACGGAATGGATCCTGTAAATTGTTGGAGACTATGTATTGTAACAATTGAACAGACATCTATATTTTGGAAGTCGGGTTTTCCGTATAGAACTCCAAGTTGTGTCTTTAACACTCTTTTGTTCAGTATAGTATAGCTGTTGATAGCAACTTCAAGTTCGCATTCACGAAAATTATACGAAAAATTCTAAAAAAATTTGCTGTTTAACAATTTTGTTGCGTCTAGGTAGCTGGAAGCGGTGAGTAGCTTCCTGAATTATACAGTAACATACTACCTTGGCTTCAATTTTCCGTGATTCCATTTTCCGTCGCTTGCTAGCTGATTCAGGAGGAACCTCATAGGCTTACAGGTAGATGGCAGCAGCAGTCTGATCTTTGAATTACCAAATACATTGTAAATAGTTCCGAGTTCTTCCACAAACAAGCATTCTTTCTTTACGCTTTACTTTTGCAATCTCCAAGCTGTGTTGTGCTGAAGCTGACTACAGCACTTTCCCGCGTAAAAATAGCCAATCAGAGCAGTGATTTCAGCTTCGCACATGCGCATAAATGTCTACATTCTCATATGAAGTTCAGAGTAGCACAACGAACCCCCTTTGGCTATGTTCACTCTGTATTATCATATGGGATAATTATCTGGGGGTCGTCATCAAAACTTGCACAAGTGTATAGACTGCAAAAGAGAATATTGAAAATTATAAAGAAAGTACCTATTCGCTCAGATAGTAAAAAAATATTCAAAGAGTTTGATATTTTGCTCCTACCTTGTATTTACATTCTTGAAACAGTCTGTTTCATCCACCAAAATTATGATAGTTTTAAAATAAACTCTGATTATCACAGCTACAGCACAAGAACATGTAATAATTTACATTTTAATCATCACAGGTTATCCAAGAGTCTCAATAGCTTATAATAGCTTATCACATACAGGGATAAGACTTTACAACAAACTCCCTGTTGAAACTGAAGCCCTTAACTATGCTAGATTTAAAAAGTCAGTGAAACATATTTTACTTTTCCACATGCCTTTTACTGTCAATGAGTATCTTAGTTTAGCACTCCAAATTTAGCTTACAGTGGTTAGTATATCCTTTTGTGTTCACTGCTCTTCTCTTCTATCTGATTCATGTCTGGGGTGAAACTGCCCAAGAAGATAAGGAAACCAAGAACTTTGTACAAATAATGGTCTGAAGAAAACTGTGGAGAATTGACTTCATTACCGAATGTGTTGATTGTATATTATTTGTATATTATTGTAGACATCTTGTATGTCGGAATAACATGTATACTCTATTTTTTTTTTCATGGAGTGCAGTTTCATAGAAAGGACTTTGCCGACAGACCTTCTACTGCCCCCTACTAATTGGTTGTCATAAATAAATGTCTTCCTTACTATGACGGAAATCTTGTCTTCTCTTGTTAGTAACCAATCACAACCCTCGTTCAGAAGCATTGACAGGTGCCCGTCAAATCCACGTGGAGGCAGAGTTGCCGCATCTTTTCCGAATTCCAAGAATCCCGTCAGTTTTACTGCATAATTTCGAAGGTCATCAGGATTGTGGCAACTGTGAAATGTTGGGACGAGGGGACAAGATGGAATTGTCAGAGTTGTTTGTGTAGGAAGTCATAAATCTGTAAGTGGGTGTTCAAAGGAGCCACCGAACTGCACTCCTTGAAATAAAATAAGGTATATGTAACCGCATATTTATTATGTATTCACTCTGACGATGCCATGAAATCATTGTATTTCCTAAGGCTAATAAATATCTAAATCTAAATCTAAATCTAAACCTGAGGCACCGAAGAGCGAAGACTAAACACTCGATAATGCGTCATGAATATAACCACGGGAAATTGTCAAATGACAGATCAGATAATATGGTATTACAAATACATTATTTGAGCAAAAATTATCATTGTGCTGTAGCACATAGGGACGGGCCGCTCCGGGTGCGTGAAGCACGGAAACAGCTGTAAGCCGCACAAACTTACATAATTAACACGAGTAAGTCCACTAGTTAATCAATTAATAAATAGTAGGTGAAAAGACAATAGGAAGGACTACGATGAAGAGGTGTCAGCTCGATATCAGGTCTTGAATAGGACAACACTGACAGAAGACAAACATATGTATTGTCGGACCATTGGATCTGTGCCCCTTCAGCGCTGTCGTCCAGTGTTGTCAGATCTTGGAAAAATATTTCCGGAGGTGGTAATGAAAAAAATCCTGAGATTTGTCCACAATTTCCGGAGGCACTTTCGAAAATCACATAAACTGTTATTATAACCTTCTAACTATTACAATACATGAACCTATAATAAAAAGATTTCTACTTTAATTTTTCTACTCACCAATTTGATTAGTAGTCACCACCTTCCTCTCATAGATGTTTCTCCAGACCAGATTATGTTCGTTTTTATGCGTTACATATTTTATATTTAGGGAAGCATTAGTAGTCAAGTTATAAAATGTTAACAAAACTTTAACTATATAATGTTCATCTACCAGTTTTAATGTATGCCAGAGATTGGTTTTTCTAAAAAAAAAAAATAAATAAATAATTTCCTACATAAAAAAATCCGGAGATTACAACTTTATTTCCTGTTTTTCCGGGAAGTTAAAAAATTCCGAAGATCTCCGGAAATTTCCGGAAACCTGGCAACACTGCTGTCGTCGTTCTTGGAAAAGTTAACGCCTGTACTCACTCCATTCCACCCGCTTTCCTCCCACCATATTAAACAGCAGGCCACGAACCTTGCCAAATAGGGATATTGCCAAACTTCCGTCAAACGGTATCATAAATAACTGGTCCTCCATGTTACAATATCATTTCTTTCAATCAAAATACATCTTGTATTTCTACATTTTTTTAAACCTAAATCCCATGTCTCGAATCACTTTCCGTAGTTTTTCTCTCCAACCTTGGAAATTATTACTTCTCTCGCAAGCTTCAGTAATTTCTTCAATGTTGAAACTTCTTTCTGAACGGTATAAAATTCTTGTATCTTTCTTCTTAAAATACATCGGTTCATATCATCTACAATAATTAAAAGTTCTCCTGGTCTGTTCTTCTCTGGTGATTCTAGCTTTTCATCTCCTGCACAGACTCCCTCTCTCCTGATTTTCTTTATTAGGAGTTCTGACCTATCTATATAAATTACATAAAATGTTGTATTATTAGTATTAGTTAAGTAAGTAATTTTAATACATAATCAATTGGAATAAAATAAGCCTCAACTGTGATATCAGTTGTTCTTTTCGGTGACTGATTTATAAGACACAGATATTGACCTGTTTGTTTCTCTTCATCGAAAAATGCTATTACGTACTTGCTTAATAATATTTCTTTCGCCACTCCGTGCTACAGTATTCATGTTAAGTTGACAACACTGGACTGCAAGTGCAAATATTGTAAACTGTCCCGCAAGAAGACCAAAATTGTGAGTAGTGGGGGACAGAAAGGGAGAGAGATAGAAAAGAGAGAGATAGGAATGCAGGGAGAGAAATGACTTATCGAGGCTGAGAAGGAATTAGAGTTCAGTTCGCATATCTTACGGGGGCACAGATCCGATGGTCCGACCACAGTCTACTATATACAGTCGCGAAGCTTGAGGTGTTTTTTTGCAAATCTCGTGATAAAGCGCTCCAAGCGGTTAGCAACTAGAAACAATAGACTGTCCATGGTCGACTTTGGACTGTGTCGTATTTCTATCGAGTGCTAGCTCGTTGCGTATTTCACATTGATGCTTGTGAAATGTTTGTTATTGGTTGTAATGAAAATGTTAATGGCTAAAATATAATAATTGGAATAATAATTTGGGACAAGGAGGAGACGTTTGTAGTGCAATAAATTGTAGCAACAGTAAGAGAAAGAGGCCAGAGTTATCCTTTTTCCGATTTCCGAAAGATTCAGAAAGGTTCCTGGGTTTCCACAAGAATGCTGTGCAGAAACAAAACTCTTAATTTTGAAGTTCTTTGTGACTGTTTGAATACATTATATTCTTAAATTTCATAATGAAATGTTTCAATCTAACCGAAAGGACATTAGATACCGGTTAAAGTTCTGTCACTTAGGCTGCTAAATTTCCAGAGAAATAAAGGTTAGGTCTACTTTTTTTTTCAAAGGATATATTTTCAATTGTAGCTATTAATTTTGTTATTATTTTTATGTGTTATTTTACTAAAGACGTAGAAAAATTAAGTTTGTTTTAATGAAATTTATTGATCACGTTTTATTTTCAATTCTGGTGGGATTATTATTGCTTACGCTTACTTTTTTTTTTTTTCAAAATATATGTTTTTAATTATAGCTGTTAATTTTGTTGTTATTTTTATTTGTTACTTTACTAGAGACGTATAAAAAGTCTGTTACAATAAAATTTATTGATCACGTTTTATTTCCAATTCTGGTGTGATTATTATTGCTTAACCTCATCCCACTTTGTTAACTACGTAAGCCTACACTACAAGTGCCGGTACACGTAAGTTACTCCTTTAATTCATATTTCCATTATTATTGTTGTAAAGGGAAGTGCAAATTAATATTTATTGGTTTCATAGTTAATTATCGCTATAATCTTGAATGAGTGAAGCTATTATAGTAAATTTCAGCTCGTTTTGCGCAAACAAAAATTATATTAACTTATTTCTTGCAGGTATCTTTGAGTTTATGGTGGAATTTAATATGATTCATTAAAATAACAAATTAACTTTATGCATTTAATATTTCAATAATGGAAGGAAGGTGTTAATTTTTCCAAAAGAACACGACAACGAAAGTGTTAACATATTTTGTCGGCTGCTAGGAGAGAGATCTACGATGATGAGGCGATAGTAGCGATCCTAGTGGTGGGCAACTACCCATGTTTGCAATTTTACTACATATTGAGCTTCGCGACTGTATATAGTAGACTGTGGTCCGACTATATCCCGTGGCAATATGACTTCCATGTTGCGTCGAACGTCTACCTCAACCGTCGCTCATGTAATTCAACCAAAAGTGCGTTATTGTCTAATACACGGAATATTAATAGAGTATTAGAGCGGTGGCGGCGAATCGCTCATCTGCTGTCGGCGGAGGAACCGGTTGTGTGCGCGCTCTCTCAGGTGATTGTCAAGCGGCGATGCGGCGGCTGGTTTTTGTCATCCGTTCTGTTGAGTCGTCATCGTCATTAGCAGCGGATTCCTGCTAATCTTGTGCCGCTCGACTTCTCTCTCATCCCATTCTTATTATTACAGTTTCTCCTTTTTTAATACTTGTTTTATTTCTCATCTCGTTTCTGTTTTACAAATGCAGGTTTTATATAATAAACATCCGTCCTTTTCATTTGGCAAGTTTTACAGGATCATTAAAGACACGATGGTCATCCGTAAGAGGATTGTACACAAAGTTAAAGAACCTTAAAGATATGTGATAAATATCATGTTGTACCGAGCAGTAAATCCGTGGAATGTCTGATATCTACCTTCGGTATCCCAAAAACGACTCAAGTCCATACGTGTTCCTCTGGACTTGTGACGCTGTTATTCAGAAGTCTGCAGTAGGCAGAAGAACTGCATACAGTTTCACCTGAGGAGGATGAGGCTGGAAGTATTCAGAGATCTGTAGTATTGATTAATCCAGAGTTTTCTTGTACCGAATATTCACACATGACCCCCTCTGAAAATTCCGTAGTTCCCTTAAAAAAAAGTTTAAATTGCAGAAGGAAGAAATGTTTTCTTCATTTCTTTCTTTAAAAAAAGTGGTTATAAAGTTTAAAAACATGGAGGTGTAACGAAGTTTTAAGTATGCGTTTTTTTATTTTGTCTCGAGTTATAAAAAAATAATTACACGTCTAAATTCCCACGGTGGAACTGCGTTAAGCAGTGACTGCCAGTCAATGCTTGATAGGTTTATTGTGGGGCCTTCACTGTTAATGGTTTTATGGATGCGCTTTATATCTTGTAATAGATTTTATGAGTGTGTTCCACTTAACGTTTGGACAAATTAAAGTGTAATGCTTGATATACTTGATTGTGTTGACCTATTGGACTTACTTTGGTTTATTGTATCTATTGTTTCTATTTTCGTTCACAATGAATGCCATGCCTTGCCCACATTACTTAATACTAGGAGAAGAAACTGCAATTACCTCCAAAATTGGCATTTTTATGGATGGCGATCTAAATTGGAACACTCAAGTAACACACACTTGCAAGAAAATATTTTCTCAACTTCACTCCTTGTTTCATATGAAAGAATTTCTACCACTTAGTCTAAAAAAAGAATCTTATTCAGACGCTTGTAATGCCCCACTTTGATTATTGCGATTCCTTACTAACTAATAAGTTCAGTCTTAGCTGAGAGACTACAACGTGTTCATAATGTGTGCATACGATTCATCTGCAGTAATCGTAAATTTGACCATATAACACCTTCCCTCCAGTTACTTTCATGGGTGCGTCTGAAGGAACGAAGAATTATACATTCACTGTCTCTTCTGTTTAGAATCATGCATACTTCTACTCCGAATTATCTCTTATCGCTCTTTCAATTCCTTACAACTCTTCGAAACCGGCATCAAGCACTTCTTTCTATCCCTCATCATAGAACGTCTCTATACTCATCCTCCTACACTGTAGAAATACCTCGCATCTGGAATTCGTTACCTAATGACGTCAGGGACTGCCGGACTTTATCACAATTCAAAATTAAATTGGATTAAAATTGAAAGTTTCTTGTTTATGTTAGTTAGTTAGTTAGGATACAATTAATTATGATACCGTACTTAATCACTCATTTAAAGTTTGTGTGACTGCAACCTGTGAATATTTTTGTGTGGCAGCATTAAGAAAAATATTAATAAAATAAACTAGCAGCATTAAGAAAAACATTAATAAAATAAACTAGCAGCATTTCTCACAAAATAAATGCATAGAAACATGCAGCTACCTCATAAATACTGCAGTAAAATTTCATCCAGATTGATTAATATTTGGCATAAGAAAGTTGGTGTTGAATCAACAAAAATGAACACAGAAAAATAGATTTGAAAATAAAATGAATATTTATGTAAATTAATATTCTCCTCCGCTACATTCATCTAGTAACTTCAGGGAGCCAACAAAAAGTTACTAGATTTGTAATCAGAAATTTTAAAAAAGAATTCTTCGATGAAAAACAATTTTGACAGCTCTTTAAATTCCACGCCCCCTTCCAGCCTTAATTTAAAAAGTGTAAACATACGAGTATTTGTAATCAGAATTGAGCTGAATCCATTTGGGATATGAAAATATAAATTCTGAATAAGTGAAATAGCTAAAAAAATTTGGAAAAATTTTCATGATTTTCAGTGGAGTCTTCCCTTAAATGTATACATTTTAACAATTTTACCGTTTTCGTTTTCGTTCCGATTCTCGTTTCCGGTTTATTGTGAACCACCCTTAACTCAGACTACAAAATGTTCCAGGCGGAAATTAAAGCAGATTTCATACAGCGAGTTACTGAGTCTGTTGACTGGACGTCCATACTGAGATGTGTGTCGGCATGCAGTACAGAACTGCTCACCTTGTGCCTTGAATTTAAACGTGCGAGTTTTAAATATTGCATTTAAAAGCTGTGGATTATGGCACTTTTATTCCAAGTCGTGATGTATGTAATGTCGAGGGTGTGGACTAAACGAACTACGTGCGAAATGCGAGAGCGGAAGTCACGTGTGCAACAGGCGCCAGAGCCACGTGGAGACATCGGGAACGAAGTCTGTGGGACGTCTTCATCTCTCCACTATGTCCTTTCCGAGAATCTTTTTTTACTCCCTTCGGAGGGACGATAAATTTCAGTACCTGCTAAAAGGGTGACGTTCATATTTTAAGGCGCCAACATTATGAACTGAATTCACAGAAAGGAGGCGTTTTATGCAGCTAAAATTAAATCTATATATAACGCTATGTCAAATTATTTTAGTTTAATTATTTATTTTCATGGCAGTAGATGTAAATAGAACGCATTGTATTCTTCACCTGGCATAATTAGGGACACTAAATTCAGACGTTTGATATGGGCAAGACATGTAGCACTTATGGGTGAACCCAGGAATGTATTAGAGTGTTAGTTGGGAAGCCGGAGGGAAAAAAGACTTTTGGGGATGCCGAGAAGTAGATGGAAGGATAATATTAGGGGAGAGTCGGGTAGTATCGGACATCGGGTAGTATCGGACGGTGCGTTTTTTTCGTCTACCACCATATGGTAGTACCTGAATGACATGGTTACGTTTCTCTATGCGACATTACTGAAACATAACCATGTCAATCAGGTACTACCATCGTGTGGTAGATGAAAGAAACTCACTGTCCGATATTACCCGATGTCCGATACTACCCGACTCTCCCCTAAAATGGATTTCAGGCAGGTGGATTATGATGGTAGGACTGGCTTAATCTTGCTCAGAATAAGGATCGATAGCAGGCTTATATGAGAGCGGCAATGAAGCTCCGGGATCTCTAAAAGCCATTTGTAAATAATTTTAAAGGCATGTTGGGTCCGTTAAGTATAGTGTCAATCAAATAGTGTAAGTTCTTACAGTCAATTACTTAACAATATTACATGCATTGAACCTTTATGTTATTACATGAAATAATATTTACAAATTATGACAAACGTTTTCACCAATAATTTTGGCATCTTCAGGTCACATTAAAAACATATTAACATAAAATGAACACTTAAGATATTCCAGTTAAACACAATCGTTAAAAATTAAAAACTGTATAAAAGGATGTCTGAGTAATATGGCATTAAAAAACGTGTAGCAAAATGATGTTACCAAGATGTCGTGGATTATGCTGATAACACTGTATTAACATGGAAGTGTACATAACGAAGGCAGAAGGCATGACAATCTTCAAGTTTATGCAGGTGTAGTTCCCAAAATGATGAAAATATGCTACAATATATAGGACGATCGTATTGCTGTTTATGGACGTATGGACTCAAGTCAACTTCTCCTGAACCTTCTCGGCTTTAATTCCATACGTCCATAAACAGCAACACGATCGTCCTATATATTGTAGCATATTTTCATCATTTTGGGTACTACACCTGCACAAACTTGAAGATTGTCATGCCTTCTGCCTTCGTTATGTACACTTCCGTGTTAATACAGTGTTATCAGCATTTTCCACGACATCTTGGTAACATCATTTTGCTACACGTGTTTTAATGGCATATTACTCAGACTTCCTATTATATCTGTTTTTAATTTTTAACGATTGTGTTTAACTGGAATATCTTAAGTATTCATTTTATGTTAATATGTTTTTAATGTGACCTGAAGATGCCAAATTTATTGGTGAAATCGTTTGTCATAATTTGTAAATACTATTTCATGATAATAACATAAAGGTTCAATGTATGTAATATTGTTAAGTAATTGACTGTAAGAACTTACACTATTTGATTCATTTGTATATAAGTAATGCCTAAATAGAAAAGTTGCGATAAGAGATTATTACGCAAAATAGGTTCCATTATTTTCGATGAGTGTCAGCCGTTCCTCTGCCAATATCCTTCGATTTAGAAGTGAAATATTTTCTACAGATATTTACGATTCCTCATATACTTTCTGTCAGTATTATGTTACCAGAACAGGTCACTTGTGGGAGGTGCAGTCATTTCCGTTTCCACTTGTGGGAAGTAGTAATCGTGGCATGTATGTTCTTGTCCTAAACCATCTTACACTTTCTTTATTTGCTTCCATCATCTATAAAATTGGTTTTTAATATGAGGCGTTCAGAGCAAAAGTGGTGTGAGTCAATATTGGATAATGAGGTTTAAAGTAAAAGTTCTGTAAAATACAACGCAAAGTAACAATTAATATGTCCTTCCTGCTATCCACCGACTACTAATAGTTTAAATAAATTCAATATTAATTGCTACTTTGCGCTGTATTTTACAGAATGTTTACTTTAACCCTCATTACCCATTTTTGACTTACACCACTTTTGCTCTCAACGGCTCATATGTCGTCTGCGCGATTTCTCTTGTTACAATGAAGTTCATATTCAGCGTCTATGAGTCAATTCATCTTTATAGGCCTACATGAAATGAAGAGCCCACTGCAAGAATGATGGATGTCACTTTCTTGTCGAAAATGAACCAAGACTATTAAGACATATAGAATGTACATAGAGAATTATATGGCATTAACACTGATAGTCATTGTCCAGTAATGATCGGAAAATCACAGTTAAGCTTTGAGCTCTAAGCATTTAAAACTTTCAATTGCTTCTCCAGCAAAATGTATTCCAAATGACATCCATCATTCTTGCAGTGGACTCCAAATATAAACGTAATGATTTTTTTTCAGGAAATAATAGATCTTAATTAAAATGCAATATGCTCAATTTTTACTTGATTGACTGTAAATATTTTCTTCTTCAATTGTTCTTACATTGCCAAGTGATACGATATACCCCGTGTCTCAAAAGTTTATAGGTGCCCTTATTGAAAAATTCTCAGAACAGATTTTTTCTGCTTAAAGAGATGCAATTGTTTGATTTACATATTATACAGGCTAACTCTTCCTACTTAGTAGAGACTTAGACATGCTCACAGAATTTGTTCTGCTGGTTCATTGCAATATTGTCATCTACCAGAACCCACTCATTGGAAAATGGTAACAGCCGCATGTTGAGAATCTGCGAATAAGAAAGACGTTACTTTATGCATCGCTTACCCGTCATGGTTAATTGAATTTTCTCTGCAGCCTTCGATGACCATCTACGGAACTAGCTACTCCTGTAGAAAATTATTAGTTATTGGAACGACAAGAATTGCTCTCTGGAACCATGCATATTTAAATTCTTCACTATTTGTATTATTCTTTTTATTTTCCTGGTCTCTTTATTCCCTATGGCAGGCTTCTTGTGCTAAGTCATTTAGATTGTTAGCCAAGATTGAGGAATTTCTTTGTAATGCAGAATTATTACGTTTTACATTTTTAAGAGGCAGATGGAACTTAAAATCAAATTGAACTGAAATTAATACTCTCCTTTTTACTAATGATCAGGTAATAACGGTCAATTCAAAGGATGATGTGCAGAGTGCTGTATATAAATTACTATGCACATTACACCATTATAAGTTCTGATTACAATATGAAAAGATCTCTAGACAAAGAAAAGTTTTAGCGTTTAGAGAGATCCCCCTATAAGAATTAAGATTCTAATAGATGAAAAATTTTAGATCGGGTTTTAAATTTTAATTATTTAGAATTTCATGCGGGTCTTAATAAAAAAATGGATATATATATATATATATATATATATATATATATATATATATATATATATATATATATAAATTTTCTAGACATCACAATAACAAAAGTAGACAACAAACACATATTCAAAGTATACAGAAAACCCACAACAACAACACACATACACAACACATCCAACCACCCCACACAACACAAACAAGCTGCATTCCGAACAATGGTACACAGACTATTCAACGTACCAATGAACCAACAGGATCACAACTAAGAGCTAAACACAATCAAATACATAGCACAAGAAAACGGATACAACCTTAACATAATAGACAACATAATACGTAAGACAAAACATAATCACAAAAAACAGAAGAATACAACACAAACAAAAGAACACAAGAAATACATCACACTAACATACGAAAACAAAAACACACAAAACTGCAACCTCATTCAATAAAATAAATTACAACATCGCATACAGAACAAATAACACACTACAAAGACATCTCAACACACATACAACACAAACAAACAAATACAACCACATAGGCGTATACAAACTCAAATGTAACACCTGCGACAACTTCTACATATGACAGACAGGCAGATCGTTTCAAATACGTTACAAAGAACACATCACAGCCATAACAAAATTACAAAACACCTCCACATATGCAGAACACATCACAAATGCTAACCACACCCACAGAGACATCAACACAGACATGGAAATACTACACATCCAACCAAAAAGCCAGAAACTAAACACACTAGAACAATATGAAATATACAGACACACAAAAACACACCCTAATGATATTCTCAACACACAACTCAATTTCAAAACATATACACTCTTTGACTCTACACTACGAACGCACCCACACAGGAAACAAGAGGAGCCAAGACCAACAACGACCAGTTCTGAAGATGACCCAAAATAGGTCGAAACATGTTAACAAGGTATGTCAAAATTTAACACAAGAAAGTTCTTATCATACATATTCCGAAGTGATACAGTGTTAAAAGTTGTGTAATCAAGATGTATATACCAACAGAAAAGCTTGAAGTAGCAGAGATGCGCTTGTTGGTGGGCTGTCGACTATGGATTATAAACGTAATGGCGAAATACGCGAAGACCTATAGGTAACATAGAGTATATAAATACAAAAATCAAAGAAATTGAAAGACTCCAGCATACACTGAGAATGGAACAAAACAGAACCCCTAATCCTATAATATTAGAGCAGTGTACGAAATGCATAGGTTTCACTGAACAGTTTACGAGTCATGAGACCTAAGAAAAAAATATTTTTTGTGACCACATGAAATGATTAGTACGAAATCGAAAACCGAATACCACTTTAAAATGTATGTAAAATGTTAAAAAGGAATTGCCAGTTATATTTTTCAGTACGCAAACTCGAAACAAAGTTGGCGAAAGAAAATTCACCCTAACAACTAGAAAATCACTATAATCCACTAGCGTAATATGAAGTAATAGGAAGAAAATTGTTAGTTTTTAATAATAGTAATAATAATAATAATAATAATAATAATAAAAATAATAATGGTTTGTTTAACCTGGCAGAGTTAAGGCCATAAGGCCTTCTCTAACACTCAACCAGGAGTAAAACTGCTTTACAAAAAAAAGACTACAAATTTACAAATACAGCACACACACACACACACACACACACACACACACACACACTCAAAACTGAAGTAGATAATCATTATAATGTAAACAACAAGTCAGTAGAAATCAGACATAATATGTAACATTTAAAAAGAGAGGCAAAGGCATAATAAAATGTGAACAGTAAGTCAAAATAAATTAGACATAGAAAGTATAAAAATATGAGACAATAATGATATTGATGATGATGATATTGATGATGATAAAAATACCGTAGTAAAAATAATAATAATAATAATAATAAAATAGTTAAGTGCAAAGCATACAATGAACACAATGTTTTAGGTACACACTATAAGGAAAATTATAATGATAAATAGCTCAAGTCATCACATTATAGATATACCGTTATCGAGAAATATGGTTAAAATAAAAACAGATAAATTAAGATAAAATATATCACTAGAATATTAAAGAAAATGTAGTGACGACGTGCAAACATGCAATACAAAACTTGTCACAACAGTAAGTTAGTTTGGCAACTCATCATAAGATAATTTTATAACTTGGACTAGTGGCTTGTGCAGCAACTGCTGCAAACTAAGTTCATTAGACGTTCATATATTCTCTACATCTACTTATATAATCCTAAAACGTTTCGCTTTCATATCATCAATATAGCATTAATATGTATAATTAATGAAAAATAGTCACATCATGGCATTAACTATAACAATATTTAATTTCTAATGGTAATAATGTCATCAAACCACCTCAGGTTTCACCTCAGGTTTTGTAGATTTTAATGTCCAATGCACAGCCGTATTCAGAAAATTACACACCACAGAATCAGACCTGTAAATTATTTTTTGTAAATCTTGAAGGATTTAATAACCAATTGAATTTGAACTCTAAATATGTCAGCAATCCTACAGATCATGGCCTTCATGTAATATTGTTTATTGTAGTGTGTTTGTGTTTTGTTTTATTTTGAAATGCAATTATTTCTCAAAACTTACGGCAGATGGATTTTGGAAAATAGGGAAATGATGTAAGAAAATTGACATTTCACTGAAAACTACTATTTTTCTGAAAAACTTTAAGTCCCAAGCTTCAAAATGTGTGATCATTTATTAAAATCCGTTCAGCCGTTTTCCCGTAATTTCCATTACCAGTTCAAAAAAAAAAAATATATATATATATATAGATTTGGAAGATTGAATAAACAAGATTCCCGTAATTGGCATAGTCTATCAGTACGTATAGACCCGAGATGTAGGAAGACCAAGAAATGATAGAAAGATTTGCTGTGAATCCGGAACATGCGATTCGTCTAATTCTTGGAAGTGTTGAAGATTATTATTATTATTATTATTATTATTATTATTATTATTATTATTATTATTATTATTAAGCTCACAATGTAGACTCGGTTGGCAGCCCTGATTTCGGAACATGTGCAGTGCGGTATGGAATGACGAGGGAGTGGCTGATTTGTACTAGCACGGCGCTGAGAGCGGTCCACACGGCCTTGGCTTGCACCGGGTATGTGACAGGTAGAGGTCACAAGGCCACGATAATGGGGGATAAACTGATAGTTTTAGTGGTTCGACCGACTACTTCAGAGGTCATGGAACGAGCACTGAACTTCACTAGATCGTCTGGTCTGGTCCTCGGGGACAGACTGCTCACACAGCAATACGAAGCATGCACCAGAACTTTCCTAGTATCTCGTGAAATCAAGTCTAGCATTGTTGCGTATCGGATTTGTCGTAATAACGGAACAATTTTAGGTTATGTACATAAATTAATAATAAATATAATTCGGTATATTGACGCTGTTCATTCTGGAGCGAAATAGACCTAGGTTTTCTTTTTTTATGAATAATAATACTTACTTACTTACTTACTTCCTTCCTTACTTACTTACTTACTTACTTAATTACTTACTTACGACTTTTAAGGAACCCGGAGGTTCATTGCCGCCCTCACATAAGCCCGCCATCGGTCCCCATTCTGAGCAAATCTGTTTTAATAATTACACTATTCAGCAAATTTTAACTTTGAAAATTGTGGCGAAATGAAACATTGTTACTATACACATATTTGCCATGCTGAATCCAAAAATGGAACCCGTTTTTCAGCAGCCCCCCTCCTCCCAGATTTTTAGTTATTATCGTTATTACTCTTCTGAAAATTTCGATACTAAGCAGTTCCACATTTTTAACATCTAAAGCAGAATGCATAAACATAATCTTCCACTATTATAGTGGTGTTAGTACTTATATTTAAGTAGTGGAAGGCAGTCATCGCTTTAAAACACCTTTTTTGTGTTGTAGTATCCTACGAACCAGCAGTAATCACTCATCATAGATTGATCCCATCTTTCTTTATAACGCTATTCCATTTGCAAAATATCTTGGTGAAAGCGTTCACCTTGTTCGTCACTCACTGCACCCACGTTTTTAGGAAAAAATCTAAATGAGAATGCAGAAAGTGAATTTTGAGAGACATCCTTCATCCCAGAATGCCATAAAAATACCTTTTCCAAAGCCTTCTTTGTACTGTACCATGTTACAAAATATCTGTACATGCGGTAACTAATGTTTGTGTCATGGCAGTTATCTTTAAATAGTCCACACCTGTGGAGTAACGGTTGGCGCGTCTAGCTGCGAAACCAGGTGGCCCGAGTTCGATTCCCGGTCGGGACGTGTTACCTGGTTGAGGGTTTTTCCGGATTTTTCCCTCAACCCAATATGAGCAAATGCTGGGTAACTTTCGGTGTTGGACTCCGGATTCATTTCACCGGCATTATCATCTTCATCTCATTCAGACGCTAAATAACCTAAAGTGTTGATAAAGCGTCGTAAAATGACCTACTAAAATAAAAAAAATAAAAATATTTAAATAACTTGAAAACTGTTAGAAATATCTCAAAACAAATTGTAGCATTGTTTTTCCCATAAACATCTTCATGATTTTGTGTAGGAACCTACATGACTCTCTTTCCATTTAAAATTTCAAAATTCCATCCAAAATGGCGACTTTTGAAATTGCTGAGGACTAGAATCGAATGTGTCACTGGTAGAGCATTTGGTCTTACAAATACTGGTAACACCTATAGTAATCGAAAATCAAGCATATGGAGGATAATTATATGGTTCTAGACTTTTGATTCACTCTTTATATTAAAATAATTGTAGGCCTACTTACGATACAGCTCTTTGCAGGTGTTTTACACTTTCTGTAAAGCAACTCTGTCTTCATGAAGTAAAAAGTACCCCTGGTATATAAATGTAACTTACAACAATAAATGAGCAAGACATGCACTCGTCATTGTAGATGGTGGTTGCGGATGTAGCTGCCCGAATTCAAAGCCTGTGAAGTAATTGATAGAACTGTTTTTCTCCGCGCAGTCTTAATTTAGTTTCGCTCAAGTATCCCAGATTCACGGAAACATGTCACCATGGTGATTCACAAAGAAGACCGATTTCCTAGGAAACCTGTCACCTTGTAACTCTCAACACAGGCGCTAATGAAAAGTAACCTACTGGCCGATGTAAAACAATCATTTGCCGTCTTTTTTTCAAGCCGTTGCGTCACAAACCAATCTCGCCGACTAAACAATTTATGTTCGAAAAATAGGAGTGAGTAAAAAAAAGCAAGATGGAAATAAGAACGATAAGAAGAATAATTTCTTAGACTTTGAAAATTGTAGGACATGCGGAACCAATCGAGCTCCAATCAAAAAGTAGTGAATTTCTTGTGAACATCGCTCCTAATTTTCATGGCAGAATGGGGAGATGATGGCCACAAAAAAGAGGATAAGCCACTGTGCTGGCGAGACGAATCCAGAGAAGCGTGATGCTTCAACGTCTCTCTCTCGCTCGCTCTTTCTCTGTCCTTGTTGCTTGTTCCGTTTTTGTAGCACCTCTTTATTGGAAGGTACACAACAGGAGCACGTCGAGAGAGCCCTTAGCACTGTGCCATGCAGCAACAATGGCCCCAGCATGTTGTCGTCTGCCGGTGATTTGAATGCGCGGTCAGAGTTCAACCAAGTGCCTCCAATTTAAATTCTGCAAGATTAAAAAATTAGTATAATCGAGATTAATTGCGGGAAGATTAATTAAAAAATGGGAAAGGACTTGTGCTAACAATGGGTACTTACGTACCTGCCCTGCCTGTATTGTTTAATGGCTCTAAACATCATTAGATTACTAACGACCGGGAACCGAGAACGTTGACTCTTCCACGGATTTCGTTCATTGACCATCTTCAGAATAATGGAGAGGAGCTTATTAGAACATGCCTGCTAAATAGCGTGTTCGTGTGCTCCACCATCACGATGCTGCTGCGGGAAATGTATCGGCCTTACGGTATTTAACAACAATTTCGCCTTCCCCCGTTTTATAATTACATTAATTTCGAATTTTAAGCTTTCACAATGGTAATATGGAGGTAAAAATTTTTGGGACCGTAGCGCAGCCCCCATACTACTTCTACTACTACTACTACTACTACTACTACTACTACTACTACTACTACTACTACTACTACTACTACTACTACTACTACTACTACTACTACCAGGGTTGGGCGAGTAAATTACCTGTACGTATTTACATGTAAAATACTTAATGTAGAAACCTTTTTTTACACGGAGTAATAAACTAACATTTATTGATTTTGACAATCTAAACATTAATTACTTAATTTCTTTTAAGTCCTGATAAGAAAAATATTTTCGCAGCAGAATATTTTGTTGTGATTTTATACTGTAGTTACATAGATTATAACATTTGTTCATACCTTAATTCACTCTAATACTTAAAAGAAATAGCAATGCTTTGCTTACTTTCAGTTTGTTTGTTGGAAAAACCCCATAACATCCTAACTAATTTATTTTTTGTGGACTTTATATGTAATATAAAACAAAACGAATAGTGAATAAACCTAACATTAGCAACTAATATCACTTGTTAAATACGTTTTGACTATTAAAATAAAATAAATTAAACTAAACAGTTTTTATTGATTTCCCGAAAGTTTTGTTTTTGTCACTTGTGCGGTTTTAAAAATAAATGATTCTAGTGATAAAGGCCTTTTTATAGTATAACAGTTTAAGGTAAATATTATGATTTGAACATAATAACTCATTAAATGTAATAATTTTCCAAATTTTATGTGGTAAATGACTAATCATCAAAGAGTTGATGATCCCCCCAGCCGATATACCTGGTATTCGCAGCCGGATTTCGCTACCTATCGTGGCTCCCCAAGTGCATCACGATGTTGGGTGGGCATCGGTCCCATACACTGGCCGAAATTTCATGAGAAAATTTCTTCCCCCACAAGGAATCGAACCAGCGCGCATTCCGTAACGCGAGTCCTAGGCGGGATGCCTTAGACCGCGACGCCACGGCGCGGGACAAATAATACCTCAGTTTTATATATATATATTTCCAACAAGCTATGAACAATCAGAGGAAATTATAATTCTAGGCTATATAAAACATACATTCTTTCCGTAGACATCTTTTGGATCACCCACGGTTCCTCACGGATCCGCGGACTGCAGGTTGGGAACCGCTGTTGTAGGTTATTCCAACCTGTGCAGTGCTTGGTTTCACAGGGACTTCTACAATCTGTGGATTTTTTAAAAATAAGATTTACCTATAAATAAATATAGGCTTACCATTTCATTCATTAAGATATAAGAGTTCACAGTTACTAGTTTTCAATAAATTGTTTCATTTCAGTTTCTTAGCCAACGTTTCTTTTTAGATATAACAATTCAAGTTATACTGGCGTGGGTTATTGTATTTCATTTTCATATTTATTCTTCTAAATAACGGTTTTGTCTCCGCAGATGGAAATAGGTCTTATTCATTGCTGCTATGAATACAATAGATAATTCCGAGATGTGATTATGCACATATTAATTAATTCCTCCGAATCCTAAGATTGTGGAGCGAGTGCCTATACCATTTCATTGATCATTGTATGCAGTTTAAAATAAAATTAAATTGTTAGGACCGATTTACAGTACGACACAATAAATCGTTGTCTGTGTGTAACACCCATTGATTTCGAGAAAGAATGGGTTATATTTCATACGTAACATTTCAGGACGAATTGACGCGAAGATACTGGATATGAATAAAATACCCCAGAGTTGAGAAATCGCCGTAAATAACAAACACGCAGACGGTTGCTGCCCAAAGATACTTCTGCGGTGTGAGGAATACTGAAACGTTTATTCCTGTCAACATCTAGAACAGACGTCTCCAAAAGCGTACTCACGAGTAAGCCCCTGAACGGAACCGAAGGCAGTACGTAATGAGCCGCTCCGTCTCACCCATCCCCACCTGTACTGTACTCAATGTTTATGCGCAAACGAAGAGCAGTGGCGGACTGCAATTATCATTGTGTTTGTCGGAGTGTTCCACATTTTCACAATGTCTTCTAATCATGGACGTAGTACATTCAAGGATGTATAGGAAGAGACATTTTTTTTTAGTTAGTGGGGAGAATGTGAAATGCTTAATTTGTTCGAAAATTCTTAAGGGTGTGTTAAAATTCAACATGCGACGACAATACTCGACTCTTCACAAAGAATATCATACAATTACAGATATGTGGGACATGTGAAAAGAATTTATTTTGAGGCTATCTGTATAACTGTTGGTTATACATAATAATCAATATATTACAAAACGTTTACACTCAGTTCCGCATGACAAACATATAGTTTTTCGTTTAATTTTAGGTGAAGTGCGTAGGCCTACAAATATTTTGATAAATATAAAACAAGAAAATACAAACACAAATTACACACGTGTCCTCAGTCTTAATCAATGAAATCTTCTTGCTAGCTATGTTCTAGCTTGGAATATTGGAAAGTCAATGAAGTCCTTTACAGAAGCATCATTTGTAAAATCGTGCATACAGGACGTTACTAAAATACTGTGTCCAGAACAAAGTCAAAGTTTAAGAAAATTAAATTGTTTCCAATTACAGTTCACAGAAGGAATTTCAAGATTGTAAATGTAATTGAATCTAAAGTCGAAACCACAGTTACCCAGTTTGTAGCTTACTCACTTGCATTGGACGAAAGCACAGATAGAAATGACAAAGCTTACCTAGCCATTTTCATCCGAGGAGTTAATGACCATTTTACTGTGTCTGAATGTCTTCTAGATGTAATTACAAAATACAACTGGAGAAGATCTTTTCCAGGCACTGAAAGGCACCATAGAACAAAAGAGGTTGAATTTGCAATGGCTTGTGTCAATAGCAACAGACGGGGCTCCAGCTTCATAGTATGTCAAAGTAATATACAGACGTATGATATTTCTTATTCTTTTGATGTTATTATTTGTAAACATAAGCAGACCGTTGCCGCGATCCCCCACTGATCGCTCCCATCTGTTGAGGTACGAGTCTCTTTCCCTTATAGCACACTGTGTTCGGCGGGCTGCATCGAGAGCACGAAATACGATACGCTTTTTGGAGACCTCTGATCTAGAAGTATAATTTTGCAGCAATGCACGATTTTCTCTTCAGATTTCGTAATTGTAGAATTAAATGTAAAAATAAACTTCCACGTGGTTACCATTCATGTAAAAAATTTCCTTAGTAACCAGTACGATCCTGCAAAGGAAAGAGAGTTCACAGTTTAAGATATGTACGTATACTGGATTTAGAGGCCCTCATAAGCCTACATTCTATATTTTAACAAATCGCAAAAGATAAATCAGGAAACTTTAGGAAATGAAACTCCACGAAATGCAAGAGCAACTCAAAGTATTCATTAAATTTTGTCTATTAGTAAATCTCTACATTTGACCCACTGTGACAATGGTTACATTAAATCTGAAATAAGTTTTGCGAGCTCCAAATTCAAATATGCACACGTACGCCATGAACACATCTGAGATAGTACCAAACAGACGCTAGAAATATTCGAGTGTCCCTCAAGTGACTGAACGTATTCTTTCTACAGAATGGAGCTCCCCACATTGGAATATCCCAAATAACACATTTGCAGGTCGATGGATCGGACGAAAAAGACCCAGTTCGTCCACGTTTTCTCGATTTCACTCCATTAGATTTCTTTTTATGGGGCTAAGTTAAGGACCGTGTAAATGCTTCTAAATTGCCTTATGACTCGTACGTTTATGAGCCTGCATCTGTGTTGTGATTGCTAAGGTAAAAATTAACATGTGGAAAGAACTTGTCAAGAAATTGATTTCATGTTGGTTATTGTCCACTATTGAGTGACATGCAGAGATTTATTTATTTATATATTTATTTATTTATTTATTTATTTATTTACTTATTTTAGAGTAAATATAGTCATACACTTCTTAATGAACCTCGCGTTTCCCAATATCTTGCAGACTCAGTTGTTTTGGAGAGTGCTGAACTTTTTTTGAGGTGGTTCCATCCATGTGCCCCTTTAGATTGCAAAGACTGTAGTGTGGTTCTAGTGCGATTCCGTTTCGAAGTAAAAGTTTCCCTAGAAGGTTTCATGTAACGAGGTGGAAGATAGTAAGTGCTTCATTTTTTTGGGTTGTTAGGTGTGATGTATTTTCATCTCTCCAATATTTGTGTTGTGAACGTTGAGTGAGTTTTTTTCAAATGGAGATATTTGCAGGTTTTCTCATTTCCTGTCAGACCGCAGTGACCAGAGTTCCATTGTAAAAAAAAAAGTATTCTTTTGTTTCTTGATTGTAAAAATTGGTGTAACCGCCGGCATTCTTGTACTTCAGGGCTTTTAGGTAGAGATGTAGGCCTTATTAATACTTACTTACTTACAAATGGCTTTTAAGGAACCCGAAGGTTCATTGCCGCCCTCACACAAGCCCGCCATCGGTCCCTATCCTGTGCAAGATTAATCCAGTCTCTATCATCATACCCCACCTCCCTCAAATCCATTTTAATATTATCCTCCCATCTACGTCTCGGCCTCCCTATAGGTCTTTTTCCCTCCGGTCTCCCAACTAACACTCTATATGCGTTTCTGGATTCGCCCATACTTGCTACATGCCCTGCCCATCTCAAACGTCTGGATTTAATGTTCCTAATTATGTCAGGTGATGAATACAATGCGTGCAGTTCTGTGTTGTGTAACTTTCTCCATTCTCCTGTAACTTCATCCCTCTTAGCCCCAAATATTTTCCTAAGCACCTTATTCTCAGACACCCTTAACCTATGTTCCTCTCTCAAAGTGAGAGTCCAAGTTTCACAACCATACAGAAGAACCGGTAATATAACTGTTTTATAAATTCTAACTTTCAGATTTTTGGACAGCAGACTGGATGATAAGAGCTTCTCAACCGAATAATAACACGCATTTCCCATATTTATTCTGCGTTTAATTTCCTCCCGAGTGTCATTTATATTTGTTACTGTTGCTCCAAGATATTTGAATTTCTCCACCTCTTCGAAGGACAAAGCTCCAATTTTTATATTTCCATTTCGTACAATATTCTGGTCACGAGACATAATCATATACTTTGTCTTTTCGGGATTTACTTCCAAACCGATCGCTTTACTTGCTTCAAGTAAAATTTCCGTGTGTTCCCTAATCGTTTGTGTATTTTCTCCTAACATATTCACGTCATCTGCATAGACAATAGGCTCTTTTTTTTTAGTTCTTGCATTTTGCACATAATTTTCTTAACTTTCAGACTATATTTTTTTGTGATAAGTAAAATGGGAGACTTGAATGAAACACCGTCTATGACTGATTGTTTTCTTTTTTTTTTCTTCAACTTTCTGAAGTATGACATCCATTTGCTAGCATTTGGCCACTCCGATTTTATCCCTACAGATAGTCTTCTTCTTCTTTTTTAGTACAAATGTCATCACTACTTCACCCAATTAACACTGAACAATCTTCAGAGAAGAAAGCACTGTAATTTTAGACGTTTGTTTGAAAGTATTTCTGGGAAAAACATACATACAAAATCTTTTGAATCTTCCGAAGTGGGCACCGGAAATAAGAGAATGCAAACATGTGGCGAAAGATGAGCATCTGAAAAGCGTCTTATACAACCTGTTAAAATTAGTGAGGGGTGGCGTTGACTTGGTGGGAACCATTTTTCAAGTCGTCATGTGAGAGTGTGAGGGAAATCCCAGAAGTTGGAGATCCTGTTCTTTCTCTCGCGTCATTAAAAGGAATGCCTCGGTTTCACTTACTGCTTTTTGTGGGGCAAGTGTCCGCTTGCCGCCCAGCCAGACGACATGCTGAAATGGGGAGGATCGCTCAACCCTCACGCTGTACTGTGCACCTCGTGCATAAGCACCCCTTACCGACTAGGGGTGTACAGTTCAGTCTCAGAGTTACTGTCCAATGCAAACTTAAACAGATTAATTTTATTTTATAATTTTTAATTTGGCTATTTAACGACGCTGTATCAAATAAGATATATCGATCGTCCAGTTCAAAAGTGCGACAACTCAAAAATTGCCACTTTTTAGTTATTTATACTACTGAAAGCCCCTTTCGGAGCTCTTGCATATTCAGTATTGAGATAAGTTATATTTATAACCGAAAAGGAAAAAACTAAATAAACTGTATTTAGAAATAATTATAACCATGGAATTTACTAATTCATTATTAGTACATTTCGAAATGTATTAATAATGAACTGGGAGATTGTGATATACTCGTCCTGAATACTGACTCATTTCTAATTGTCGTGGTTATGAACCAGAACTCTGCTCATTTCTAAGTGATTTATTTGAAACTTTCAACTGAAGATATCTCAAAACCTGTTTTTTTGAGTTGTCGCACTTTTGTACTAGACGATCGATATATCGTCGATGAAGTAAGTGACAGCAAAATGGTATTCGGCGAGATGATGCCGATAATTCGTCATGTGATTATCTAACATTAGTCTTACAGTTGTGGAAAACCTCGGAAAAACCCAACCAGATAATCAGCCCAAGAGGGAATCGAACTCAAGCACGAACATAGCTTTAGATCGCGACTGGAACTCACCATCCCTGAGCTAAGTCGGTGATCAGCCCGTGTTGATTATTATCATTATTATCATCATCCACTTTACGGGTTAGGCCTCATGGTCTATTCCGCTTCGAAAAGATTTGCCCAACGTTTTCTTGGACGCCCACATTTCCTTTTCACTATTGATATATAATACAATAGCTTATGTGCTGGTTTTTGGGGTTCCATTCTTGTGACTTGTACCTTCTATCTATTTCAGCAGCCACTGGCGTGGCTCAGTCGGTTAAGGCGCTTGCCCTGCCGGTCTGAAATTGCGCTTGGGCGCGGGTTCAATCCCTTCTTGGGCTTATTACCTGGTTGGGTTTTTCCGAGGTTTTCCCCAACCGTAAGGTGAATGCCAGGTGATCTAGAGCGAATCCACGGTTTCATCTCGCCAAATACCATCTCGCTATCACCAATCTCATCGACGCTAAATAACCTAGTTGATACAGCGTTGTATAAATTGTAAATTGCCAATATTATTTTATTTGGAGTTTCATCATCTACTAACATTTCAAAGAGCTTGTTTCTGTTGATCCGATCGAATGCCTTTTTATAATCAATAAATGCCATATGAGTTTCTTTGTTAAATTATCTTTGTTTTTCAATAAGGAGTTTTAGGGTAAAGTAGCCATCAGCACATGATCTTCCTTTACGGAAGACATTTTGCTCCTCACCTATGATATTTCTGTAGTGGGTTTCTAATTTAGCAGCCATAATTCTCGAGAAGATTTTGTAACCACTGTTTAGGAGACTTAGAAAATCTTCTCTATAGCTGTTGTGGTATATAATGCTATGGAATATAATAAATGAGATGTCACATCTGCTCCCTTTTATCTGGATACTCTCCCTCTTGAGCCACGATAGAAAACAGACCTTTTGAATCCGTCACGATTTTCAGTTCATATCAAAACATTATATCCCCCGTAAGAGTCGAACTTCTGGCTTGATGGAGAGATTACTGGGGTCACCCCTGTCTGTGCTCGGAATTCTGGCGTGGTTAGAGACGCTTTGAAGTGGAAGTAGCGGCCCAGAAGAGGGTCTCTATTCAGTGCTGAACAAGCACACGGTCAAGGAGCACAATTTATTGGTGACACTGTTCCTTTGTTAATGGCCATCAAGATATGAAGGAGGAAGAAAGGTTTCCTTGCCTGTCTGCTTGCCTGCCAGGTTCTACACAAATTCTTTTCCTTAACTTTGTTGCCGTTACCAACATATTGTGGCGTATGTTTTTCCAGAACCGCCAACTGTTGAACTTGCAAAGGAAATGCGTTAAAACACCCAGAAATAGGCAGTCATTTGACAACTAAATCAGTAGTTCTTCTCGACTAGTCTCGGCTTAGTTGACATCCATTTTAGATTTGCGCACTATGTACGTCGGCGGGTTCCGTTACACAGGACATTTTGGAAAATAAAATTTCATGATTATATATTATTTTAATGTACCGAAGTACATAAGATATTTCCATGCAGATATTCTGCGTCATCATACGATGAAAGAGTAATGAAACGGAGAAAAATTCTCTCCGGCACCGGGATTTGAACCCGGGTTTTCAGCTCTACGTGCTGATGCTTTATCCACTAAGCCACACCGGATACCCATACCGGCGTCGGACAGAATCGTCTCAGTTTAAGTTCCAACTCTTGGCCAACTAGTCACTCATAACGAGTGCACCTCAGCACATGTGTGGACTTCAGTCCTACCTTCAAAGACATCTATGACGTATTGCAGAGGGCGGCCACTAGAGGGAACCCAAGAGTTGGAACTTAAACTGAGACGATTCTGTCCGACACCGGGATGGGTATCCGGTGTGGCTTAGTGGATAAAGCATCAGCACGTAGAGCTGAAAACCTGGGTTCAAATCCCGGTGCCGGAGAGAATTTTTCTCCGTTCCATTACTCTTTCATCGTGAAATTTCATGAGTTTTTTTATTTCACGATGATTGGATTGTGTGTCTTCGCTTACCAATAGACGTACCATGTACAGTTTACCTTGCCTTCAGTCTGTAACCTAATGTGGAATAATATACAGGGATAGTAGTAAGTGTTTGAAACTAATCTTATTCCTGTTACAGAGTAGAATAATTAAAATATGTCTAAAAGTTTTGATTATTCTATCGAAAAATGTTTAAAGAATTTAAAATCTTTAAAATAGTTATATTTATTTAAATATATTATTCAACTTAATATAATTGGACGGTGATTAGCAATAGTGATCCCAGCGCCAAAAACCTATTTTGAGATATTGGCCATTGAAATAAATCTGTTTTTTTTTTATGAAACATTTTATGCAAGAAGTATTATAACATTCATATTATTACAAAAAATAGCACAAATAATACCAAAAATGGTAACTGATTTTTAATAAGACACCAGCAGTTGAATTAGTATTTCAAAGCAAAATAAATAAATGAATTTTATGCAATAAACGAATTTTTGCCTATAAATAGCAGCAAAATTCAGATATCGCATTCTTGATTTTTTTCCGAGTTAAATTAGCCTGCCATCAACAAATCTGTGCCAATATCTCTCTCTTTTTTTTTTTTTTTTAATTGTCGGTTGGTCTATTATTGCGTAAATCCGTTCAATTATAAAATTCTTATAAATTCCATATCATATATTCATAAACACAAAACCAAAGGCATGAATATAGTACGTTTGTTTGAACCCAAGTGATTAACTAGTACAGTCGTCAATCATAGTAATAATATTGGTTCTAAAATTTAAAATAACAAATAAATAAACACATATCAAGTATTTAACTCACATAGTTTTAAATTTTAAATTGTATCCAAGCTGTCTGTTATTAATTAACATTAACTTTTTAGTTGTTTTTTTATTGTAATTTATGTCCGTAAATTTATGTCTCGAATCCTCTCCTGAGTACAAGACCACTACCTTTCAGAGGAGAGCTAAATGTTTGTTCCATGTACATTTTTTCATTGTCTAATAAACCAAGTACATATATACGCCCTATTGGTTAGATATCTATTGTACCAAGCACATTGATTATATGAGACCGACATAATGTGGGCGCATTACTGCGCATGCGTATTGGATGACAACAGCAACTACTGGTTGAGCAAATGATGTATCGTTCGATAGGCTACTTGGGGTTATTTTACGTATAGAAAACAATACCCATATATTTTATGTATAGGATTCAATTTCTCACATATGAAGAAACAAAACAAGGAAGTTGATTAGCAATATGCATATAATATCTGCTGTAATCTTGGCCAATACAACTCTGATTGTAGTATGTAAATGATTGCGAAATTTCAGAGGTATTTTCCACACAATTTTTTTCCAAATCGACATATTTCATTCCCACTATTGTCTACCAGAGACCCCCATAAATGTTATCCGTTATCAGCCACCGTCGTAGCTCAGTCAGCTAAGGCGCTTGCCTGCCGATCAGGAGTTGCACTCGAGCGCAGGTTCGATTCTCGCTTGGACTGATTACCTGGTTGGGCTTTTTACCCAGATTTTCCCCAACATAAGGCAAATGTTAGGTAATCTATGGCGATTCTTCGGCCTCATCTCGCTATCACCAATTCCATCGACGTTAAATAACATCGTCATTAGATAACCAAATAAAAAAACATCCGTTATCGAAAATTGAGAATGGAGTAATGGCAGAACGGGCATAATATTTCACCTCCATTCTTATATGTTGTAGATTTAAGTACTTACATGCAACGAATAGCATTTCTTCCTCGTTCTATGGAAGCTCGTGTAAAGAGCCGGGTTTGGGTCCGTGTATTATAGGTCCAGTGCTATAGAATACTGAATTGGCATTTGTGAATAATGGATTTTAAGAATAATCGTTGTGCCATACCTGACGACCAACGCATTAGTACCGCCAAATGAGTATTCCACAGTTATACTTCCTGCGCGAAATGTTGGACGAAGGAAATCTATAGTAGAATTAACGTTTCTTCCTACTTGTGACAGCCCGCTAGACGTGTGGTTTACGGGTTTGTTGTCATGGCAACGTTGCCAACTTGCTGCTACTGGTACGAGCCAGTCAGTCAGTCAAGTGCGATATGTTCGATAATGTAACAACATTGCCCGCAAGCTTGGCGGAGGGAGCAGGGGGCATAACCTTAGTTGCCATGACAACCGTAAACCAGTCATGCGGTTAGCGAGTTGTTAGAAGTCTAAAGTAATATTAATTGTACTATAATCGTATATGGGTTAATAAAATTTGTCTGCTAGAAATGAAAGAAGAGATTGGCGTTTCCGTCGATGCTGTCGTACAATGAAAGCCGGCAGTTTGTGTCCCAAACAACGGACAGCACACGATTCTTTTACAGTGACAATGACGAATAAAACATTAGTGTTAAATTTATAACAGTATGTCGAAAATGTATTTGTAGAAGAAACGACGGATGTTCTCATTAGCAAAGGAAAGAATGTTGTCGCTACAGAGCATTTTTAAATTCTGTTCATTTTTTGGAAGATTTTATCTCTCGAATAAATGTTTGGCATATCGTGAGACAGCTGTTTAGAGTTGTTTGTCGACCGGGAAACTAGTAAAACGTAAAGTCTCACTACTCATCACCACGTGAAACATTTTTTTTCCCCCTGATGAATGTTGAATCTGCGAAGAAGATAATTCGTTGTTTTATATGGGAACTTCAGAACACTTGGGTGTAATGGCTGAATATTATCTACTTGAACATACCTTGGTCTTAAGATTACTCGTTATATAGTTTATGAGTTGAAACTTCTTTTGGCCACCGGCGTAGCTCAGGCGTAAGCGCTTTTACCCATTGATCCAAGGCAGTGTTTCTCAAACTATGGTCCGCAGACCACTTGTGGTCCTCGAGGTCTGCCCTTGTGGTCCTTCAAAAGAGACAGAAGAAAAAATAAAATTCGAACGAATTGCGTATCACACTGTAGCTGAAAATCTCAGAGTTTGGAAATGACACATGGCAATCGAATTTCACTTTTTCTCCCAGTACAGACATTTTATGAAATTTATTACCCTACCCGTCTATCGACTTCCCACATTACTCTCAGCAACAAAAGAGGGATTTAAAGCACTATATACGGGTGTTTCTCGATACCAACGTACTTATTCGTTAAATATTTCAGTGCTTAAGGATATTTACACGAATCTCTTCGTCATATTTGTGGAAAAGAGCAAACTATAGTGAGGATCACGTAAGAGCAGTTCCTAAAAGGCTAATTTGGCCGTCTCTTCAGTGTTGCCAACTAATACCAGATATCACCAAAGAGGGTAAAATCGCAATGCTACGTACTGAATAATAATAATAATAATAATAATAATAATAATATAGTGTTAACAATAACAATGTCTTGCTTATTTACCACAGCTCATCTTTATGTTGCAAGGTGTTTCCTAAATGGTTCAATAAATAATTTATTTATGTAATATTATATTTTCCTCCTGGACTTCTCGCATATTATGTTGGTAATTAGGATTAGTATGATCTAATAATACAATTTTTTTTGTCAGGCAACATGAAATTTATTGCTTTCACTAAAGAGTTTACGATTCATGAGATCTAACCTAAAAATGTATTTACTTACTTGTATTTTCATCAGTTTGCTTTACTATAAACCGAAATCCCTTTACTTTTTAACTTCGCTCTAGAATATGCCATTAGCAAAGTTCAGGATAATACACAGGGTTTGGAGTTAAATTGGTTACATCAGCTTCTTGTCTATGCGGATGACGTGAATATGCTAGGGGAAAATCCACAAACGATTAGGGAAAACGCAGAAATTCTAGTTGAAGCAAGTAAAGCGATAGGGTTGGAAGTAAATCCTGAAAAGACTAAGTATATGATTATGTCTCGTGACCAGAATATTGTACGAAATGGAACTATAAAAATTGGAGATTTATCTTTCGAAGAGGCGGAGAAATTCAAATATTTTGGAGCAACAGTAACAAATATAAATGACACTCGGGAGGAAATTAAACGCAGAATAAATATGGGAAATGCGTGTTATTATTCGGTTGAGAAGCTTTTGTCATCTAGTCTTCTGTCAAAAAATCTGAAAGTTAGAATTTATAAAACAGTTATATTACCGGTTGTTCTGTATGGTTGTGAAATTTGGACTCTCACTTTGAGAGAGGAACAGAGATTGAGGGTGTTTGAAAATAAGGTTCTTAGGAAAATATTTGGGGCTAAGAGGGATGAAGTTACAGGAGAATGGAGAAAGTTACACAACGCAGAGCTGCACGCATTGTATTCTTCACCTGACATAATTAGGAACATAAAATCCAGACGTTTGAGATGGGCAGGACATGTAGCACGTATGGGCGAATCCAGAAATGCATATAGAGTGTTAGTTGGGAGGCCGGAGGGAAAAAGACCTATGGGGGGGCCGAGACGTAGGTGGGAAGATAATATTAAAATGGATTTGAGGGAGGTGGGATATGTTGGTAGAGACTGGATTAATCTTGCTCAGGATAGGGACGAATGGCGGACTTATGTGAGGGCGGCAATGAACCTCCGGGTTCCTTAAAAGCCAGTAAGTAAGTAAGTATAAACCGAAATCATTGCTGTCAACATAACACTTAGAAAATCACTGCCAGTTGTAGTATTTGTCAGTGCCCGAAATTCGAAACGAAGTTGGTAAAAGAAAATTCAACCTGAGAGCTAGAAAATCACTGTAATCCACTAATATATTTAGTAATAATGCAAAAATGGTTAGGTTTCACCCTTCGGGTATTAAGTAAGCCGATCCGGACTATAAAGACTTTTATTTTGTTGTTGTTAAACTGTTAATTCTTCTGCTGACGACATCTCAAGAATAGTCTTGTAATCGTGTTCCTTTTTCGTCGAATGATTTAAAATCCAGGTAGAACTATGCGGGATCGATCTACTGCAATAAAAATTATTATCTTATTGTCAGTATAGGGGTCTATCTGTTAGCTAATGTGCATAATAAAGTATTTAACGTTTTGCTTTCATAGTCATAGCTGATGAACGATGTTAAGTCCATTTGAATAACGGGTTGTTCACGGAAATAATGGTAATATAAAACTAACAACAGCAATAACAATAAAAAGGGAATACTTGTCATTCTCGACTAGTTGTTACATAGCGCAAGATGCTCATTTTAAGATTGGCGCAACTCAATGAACTTATGTCGGAATCAAACACAGAGTTAACAAGAAAATTTGTCGAGATTATTTTGAAGAAAGCAATTATCAAATGGTTAATTCGCCGGCTTGATTTTGTTTCTTTCACCGTCGCAAGCCTTAATTAGGAGGCAGGCAGGCTCATTTAGGAATGCACCGGGCCTCAATGACTCTGTTGCCGCGCATATCTAGCGTGCCAACATTCCTCCCTCTGCGTAGACGCAAGATTAAGTTTCTTCCATTTTTATTACTATTTTTATGTGTAATACACATCTTTTTGTCCGTCTCCTTCGCTCTTTTTATCATGTGTGTATTTTATATTCCTCGCCATGCCGGCGCTATTGTTTTATTGCGCCCGCGACACCTATACCTAACACTGAAATCTCATCTTTTTTTCTTTATATAGCGACAATCCACGGAGCCCGTTTATTTATATCTCATTTCAGAAATTTAATGATCTTACAACATTAATTTAAAATCAAGATAAATCCGGCTAATGGTCGCATGGGTATAATTCGCTGACATGTGACGGGTTTAACGTGGCTTGTAACTATGAATTCCCCCGACATCAGATTGCGGAGCAGTTAAACTTTTGTGAGAGTTCTTCCACTTCTTATTCTTCATCTTCTGGACCGGACAAGGCTCTCATGTTTGCTCCTAAACCCGGGTGATGCCGAGAGCCATTATAATCGTTGTTGAAAGCTGTAAATGTGGATAGAGATGCACCATCTCACTTCATTTAGTGCTCTTGTTATTTTTTTGCTTTATAGCATCGATGTTTATAGGTCGTTTTGTTGAAACAAAGTCATTCTATCGCCATGTTTCTTACGACTATAAAATTACTTTGCCAATTTAGAGATTTCTATTATGGAATTGGCAGTACTAGCATGATATTACTGGAATCGGAGGAGACTGCAAGTTTCTCTCCCAGTGCACGTGATGTGCTTATACAGGGTGGAAGTAATATAACTGTGCAAATTTTAATAGCTTATTCTTTGAGTAAAGCATAGAAAAATGTTAGTTTTATATTATACCTGGTAAGGTTTATCTTGTCTCAGTAGCAATACTCTTCAAGGAACGACCACTCATATAAATTGAGGGAAAGAAGGCAGAGGACGGACAATGGAAAGTTTTCTTTTCTCAATCGTACTATCAGGGACTGGAATGCTTTACCTGCAGACTTACTAAAGGCTTTACCAACAACAAAAATTCCATTTAAAAATAGGCTTAAGGACCTTACTAATAGACGGTAATTATACACAGTAGTTAAAGGGTGTAAATGATATGTCGTTATTGAAGTGTTATATCAGTGAAGAATTATGTTGTGTCAGTGAAGTGTGTTGTATCAGTGAAGAAGTATGTCGTGTCAGTGAAGTGTGCTGTGTAAGTGAAACGTGTTCCTGTCAGTGAAGCTTTATAGTTTATAGTGGCAGTGCAAAGAATTTGAACAGTGAAATGTTTTGAAGTGTTAGTGAAATCAAGATAGAATCAGTGAAATGTGTCGTAGTTCCAGTGCAGTGAGTGAGTTGACAGCGAAATGAGTGTAATTTGAAAGGTACTTGTGCAGATATGAACATATACTCATGGGTTTTAGTTCGATCTTAGTTTTAAGATACAAATTAGAATATTTCAAATGTTATTTTAAGTGATCGTTTCATTTAATTTAGTATATTCCCTGTTGTTGTTGTTATTATTATTATTATTATTATTATTAGTAATAGTAGTAGTAGTAGTAGTAGTATTAATTATTAGTATTATTATTAATTGCATTTTTAATTAATAAGTTTATTATTGTCATTATTGAGTGTAATTAGTTACAACTGCCACCGGGTATATACCCATTGCAGTGTGAATAAATACATACATAAAACCAAGTCCCTTCATATAAGGGTGGAGATTATAGGAGGATTGTAAATTTTCAGGATTCCTTTCAAAACCTTGTTATTGTACAGGCTACCGGAACTCAGTTTCTTGAAAGACAAGCTCAGTGACGGGAACTACACAGTACGAAGAGAGATATTTTGTTATTTTATTTTGTGCTACAGAATGTATCAACTAGTTCCTTCCGCCACTGGATGGATGGACGGCATCGCCATAACAATACAGACGAAGTAAGACATATCTCCTTTCTCTCTCTCTTCACAGTGAGACAAGATACATCACAAAGACTTTAGTCCCAAATAAATAAATTTATTCATTCATCCATTCATTCATTCATTGTGTTCTGCCCAAAGGCAGATCTTTAACTGCAAACCCAGCATTCTCCAGTTTTTCCTATTTTCTGCCTTTCTCATTGCCTCCTCATATGATCCATATATCTTAATGTCGTCTATCATCTGATATCTTCTTCTGCCCCGAACTCTTCTCCCGTTAACAATTCTTTCCAGTGCATCCTTCGGAAGGAAGTTTCTTCTCAACCAGTGATCCAGCCAATTTTTTTTTCCACTTTATGTTCAGTTTCAGCACCATTATTTCTTCACCCACTCTTTTCAACAGAGCTTCATGTCTTATTTTGTCTGCCCATTTCATACGTTGCATCCTTCTTCATATCCACGTTTAAAATGCTTCTAGTCGCTTCCCTTCCACTTCGTAGTAATGTCCATGTTTCTGCCACACTCCACATAAAGCACTGCACTAGTCTCCTCCTTAGTTCTTTCCTCAGAGGTCCGCAAAAGATGCTCCTTTTTCTATTAAAAGCTTCCTTGGCTATTGCTATTCTCCTTTTGACTTCCTGGCAGCAACTCATGTTACTGCTTATAGAACACCCCAAGTATTTGAAGCTGTCCACTTGCTCTACTGTCTCATTTAGAACTCGCAAGTTTACTTTCTTTGCTTTTCTTCCTATGATTATAGTCTTCTTTTTGTTGGCATTTATCTCCATTCCATACTGCTCACAGCTGTCATTTAGCTCCAGTAGCATATCCCTTAGTATCATCTCCAAATCATAAGTAAATCTTATGCACTTTATTCTTCTTATGCTTTCCTCAGTAAACAATACATTTTCTCCTAAATTTTAACTCTGTTTCAGTCGATAAGTAATATCCGTACGGTCCACACCTGTGGAGTAACAGGTGACCCGGGTTCGATTCCCGGTCCGGGAAAGTTACCTGGTTGAGGTTTTTTCCGGGGTTTTCCCTCAAACCATTTCGAGCAAATGCTGGATAACTTTCGGTGCTGGACCCCGGACTCATTTCACCGACATTATCACCTTCATCTCATTCAGACGCTAAATAACCTAAGCTGTTGATAAAGCGTCGTAAAATAACTTACTACTATCCGTACAATTCTGATTTTTACTATTGTAATTGCGAGATCTTCCATTTATGAAAACAGAAACACAAAATGTAGGCAATACAGCTTCACTAACCGGTACGAATGGTTGCCTGTAATTGCAGGCGTTGGTATGAAATTATTATAGTTCTCAATATTTTGTCGTCATAAGAACTGCCGATCGAATAGCGACCATCAAAGAGATCTTCCAGTCCTGAAAACAGAAACAGAAAATGTCTGTAATCCCGCTCAACTAACTGGTACGAATGGTTGCTTGTAAAGGCAGGCGTTAGTATGGAATTATTGCATTCTTTCATTTGGCATTGTTTCCTATAAATGTAAAGTTATGCAAATCTAGTTTTCACCTATAGCTCCCTGTGAAGCAGACTTGAATAATTTCAAGGGAAAAATTGTTCCGGTTCCGGGTATCGATCCTGGGACCTTTGACTGAACGCACCAACGTTCCACCTACTGAGATACACAGGAACATCACCCGACTCCGTCTCAACTTTTCCCTTTATGTCCACACAACTCGAGTGGGCTGACAAGACCCCAGAAACCCACATCCTGGGTAGCTCAGTTGGTAGTGCGTTAGTGCGTTCAGCCAAAGGTCCCGGGAACGATACCCGGCACCGGAATAATTTTTCCATTGAAATTTTTCAAGTCTGCTTCACAGGGAGTTTTACCTGAAAGCCAGATTTGCATAATATATACGTCACTGTGGGTACGTTAACAGAAAACCACAATTCAAGATACACAGAATTTGTGTGCACTCGATGTGGGTTTCTGACGTCTTGTCAGCCCAGTCGAGTTATGTGGACATAAAAGGGAAAAGTTGAGACGGTGTCGTGTGAAGTTCCTGGGTAGCTCAGTTGGTAAAGCGTTGGTGCGTTCAGACAAAGGTCTCGGGATCGATACCGGGCACCGGAACAATTTTTCCCTTGAAATTATTCAAATGTAAAGTTATTTTAAAAAGTGGAGTAACGGTTAGCATGCCTGATTGTGAAACGAGCGGGCCCGAGTTCAAATCCCGATTGGGACAAGTTACCTGGGTGATATTTTTTTCCGAGGTTTTCGCCAAACTCTTTAAGAGCAAATGCTGGGTAACTTTCGGTTCTGATTCCTGGACTCATTTTGCCGGTATTATTATCTTCATTTCACTCAGACGCTAGATAATCATAGCTAGGGCTAAGATTTTGATGACTATAAATAATGAAAAAATACTCTAAAAACAATGCATTTATGAACTAAAAATCTTTCAGAAATGCCCTAAAAATTTGACATAATTGGCTTAGTAGAAATATTAATATTTATACTAGTAATTACATTAAATTCTACTACCAACATTCAAGTTTATTTAATTTTACATAATTTTTGTAAGTAGTATTTTAATTAATTATTTTACCTGATGTAGTTGTATGTAGTCCACCACAAGGCCACTCTTATCCGGAACTAGCGGGTATACTCTATATTGAAGTGGTGGTTGGACTGATCAATTCATTACGTGGGGGTGTACTACGTTAAAATGACAATATTTGTGTAGAAAAAACGATTAAAATAATATACAAAATAATGGGTATCAATTGAAAAAAATACGTAGAGAAAATATGAAAGAAAATAAATAATATTTTACATTAATAATGGGGATTTATGGCCAAAATTAAATGAAAATACCCCAAAAATGACTGAATAAAACAAAAAATGCTCTTATGAGTTGTAAGAGGTAAAAAATGCCCTAACAAATATGTCTTAAAACACTCAGTTTATCACATAACTTATAAATACTAAAGCAGCTATGTTTCTGGCTTACCAAAAAAAAAGAGAGAGAGAGAGAGAGAGAGATGCAATTTCATCAAAATCCTAGTCCTAATCATAGCAGTTGATAATGCTTCGTAAAATAACTACTTAGAAAAGTTACATTTTGAAATTACCATTTTCTTTAGAAATCATGATAGTTATTAACAATAGCTCCATGAAATTATCAGGCGTGATTCTGATACGTATAGAGTCATTTAATTTGTGTTCATACTGACGGTTCAAACTCAATGACACTGCAACCATCGCGATTTTGTTTCATCTTCCTTTTTTTGCTCGCTAAAGGAAAAAAGCAGCAACTAGCATAATAACCATAAAAATGCTGGTCGAGAAGACAATAATCTCAACTGCTTGATTAACTCGGGTCGGTTTCCGTTAAGACACATGGAAACAAGAAAAGAACACGGGGTATCTCACCGGCTGCCGGCATTCCGAACTACTGGGTCCGGCCCGGCCCGCTCCGCTCCTTTGCTATCGGGCCGCTAGACAAAAACCGGCCGGCTTCATGACCAGGAGGAATCCGAGACGCGGTTGAATTAGCTAGCAACTGACAGATTTATTATTGACCAACGAATGACCCGTGAGTGGGCAGTTTTTCCTTGTTTTTGTTGTTGTTAACTTTTGTTGTAGAAAATTTTGTGTACACTCACCATCAAAATCTGTAACAGCGTACTTTTTCAAAATCCATGGAGCTTTATATGTGCATTCATGCATGATGATCATAGTCATTACTTTATATTTATTTGTGACGTTTAATTAAAAATTATTACTCAACTCACATTCCATTCGGCGAAAAAGTAATTGAAAAAAATTATATTGTGAAAGTTATGTATGTATGCTCGAAGCAAAGAGATAGGTTTGGAAGTAAATCGCGAAAAGACAAAGTATATGATTATGTCTCGTGACGAGAATATTGTCGACCTCATTGGCGAGTTGTTATAGCGCTGGCCTTCTATGCCCAAGGTTGCGGGTTCGATCCCGGGCCAGGTCGATGGCATTTAAGTGTGCTTAAATGCGACAGGCTCATGTCAGTAGATTTACTGGCATGTAAAAGAACTCCTGCGGGACAAAATTCCGGCACATCCGGCGACGCTGATATAACCTCTGCAGTTGCGAGCGTCGTTAAATAAAACATAACATTTATAACGAGAATATTGTACGAAATGGAAATATAAAAATTGGAAATTTATCTTTTGAGGAGGTGGAAAAATTCAAATACCTGAGAGGAACAGTAACAAATATAAATGATACTCGGGAGGAAATTAAACACAGAATAAATATGGGAAATGTCTGTTATTATTCGATTGAGAATCTTTTATCATCCAGTCTGCTGTCAAAAAATCTGAAAGTTAGAATTTATAAAACAGTTATATTACCGGTTTTTCTTTATGGTTGTGAAACTTGGACTCTCACTTTGAGAGAGGAAAATAGGTTAAAGGTGTTTGAGAATAAGGTGCTTAGGAAAATATTTGGGGCTAAGAGGGATGAAGTTACAGGAGAATGGAGAAAGTTACACAACACAGAACTGCATGCATTGTATTCTTCACCTGATATAATTAGGAATATTAAATCCAGCCGTTTGAGATGGGCAGGGCATGTAGCACGTATGGGTGAATCCAGAAATGCCTATAGAGTGTTAGTTGGGAGGCCGGAGGGAAAAAGACCTTTGGAGAGCCGGGACGTAGATGGGAAGATAATATTAAAATGGATTTGAGGGAGGTGGGATATGATGATAGAGACTGGATTAATCTTGCTCAGGATAGGGACCGTTGGCGGGCTTATGTGAGAGCGACAATGAACCTCCGGGTTCCTTAAAAGTCAGTAAATAAGTAAGTATGTATGCTCACCGCTTCCTTGCAGAGAACCTCAGGACCAATGGCACATCTGTGTGAGCTCATAACCATTGACCACTTGTCTCAGTTAGATAATTGAAGAGTTGAAATAAAGTGGATTTTAAGTGGTACAACAATACAATTTGGAATTATTTTGTAACGAAGGTTCTAAATATCAAGCCCAATAATATACTAGTTTAATCGCTTTGTTCTACGAAGATCTATACTCTACTAAAAGTCAGAACGGAATTGACAGTCCAGTGGCTTCATATGTTCTCCAAACCAGTGGTATTCATTCTTTTTTGCTAGCGTACCGCCAAAATATTTTTTTTTACCTTCGTACTCCCAAACACTGCATTACCATTATTCCTCAGAAAATCTTTTTATTGTATTAAAATTAAAACATTATTCTTATATTACTCAAATGCAACTCTAGCTAGTTTCTGATGCTAAAGGTTTTTTTTTCACAAAACATTTTTATTATGTTGTTGTTTAGTCAAATGTCCGAAGATACCAACATGGCACCACTTATGAGGCAACTAGGCCAGGAGATAATGGGGTAGGGCGTCCAGTTCCTTTCCCCCTCCATTGCATATATCGCCGATTAGCTACATATTCCACTAGTCAGACTTCAGATGTATACAAACAATTGTTTTTCCTCTGACACCTATCGTCAAGTGAGATGTACTCCCTGATATCAGCCAGAACCTCAATCACAGGTATTTTTTTTATTATAGGTATTAAAATTTTAAAACGTTCTTTTTATATTACACAAATATAATATTTCTTTCTGATGCTGAAGACTTGCACCAGTAACTTTTAGAATCTGTTTATTTTTCATAAACTTACCTCTCAAATACTATATAGCTCATTTCAAGAATATAGATCCTGGTTGGGACAAGTTACTGGTTGAGGTATTTTCCAGGGTTTTCCCTCAACCCATTAAGAGCAAATGCTGGATAACTTTCGGTGCTGGATTCTGGACTGATTTCGCTGGCATTATCATTTTCATCTCATTCAAAGAAAAGATTTTAAAGCAATTGAAGCATGGCGGCCAATGTGTCAGCTTGAAATCTGTTGTACAGAATAGAGAATCCGGGACAAATCAGCGTCCCGCCTGTCGCTTTCCGAGACACTGAAACAAGCATCTAAAATCCGGGACGAATCCCTGATTTTCGTCCCGGATTTTTGAGACTTTGGTCACACTAAAGTTTAACATACTTCTCAGTGTGAATAGGTCATCAGTGTATATTTCAGAGGTCTGCATCGGACGTTTTCGCTCGAGCGCCAAGTAGTTCATAGCATAATCCGATAGGTAGCGCACATCCATGATGGGTAAAATTGTCACGAGCGATAAATCCTCGAACGGTGTAAGCCGAGCGTTAGACATTCGTTCTTGTTACAGTGACGAACTGTGTAGTAACATCATAGATGTTTATCATTTAAAAACTTTGCAGTGTTTAACTAACCTCGCCATAGTACAACTACAAAACTTGCTTTAAAATGTAATATAAATGTTGTAGGGAAACGTGTCCCCCCACCCCCACACACAGGAGTAATTTTTTTTTTGCCACATCTGATAGATGTTATTGGATGTAAATGTAATTATTATAAACAGAGAAGACAATCACGAAAATGCAAGAACTGTATCAAGTTTTCTAATAATAATAATAATAATAATAATAATAATAATAATATAATAATAATAATAATAATAATAATCTCTAATAAGTAGTGTATCAATCTTTGCGTCTGTAACAGTAGTGCAGAATGATTATTCGTTTTATTATATTTTCTGTGACGTTATCTCTGTACTAATATTGTTATTAATCTACTGCTATATCAATAATATTTTGTAAAACGTTTCTACATTGTCGCAGTATATAGGCGGAACACTATGTATGGACCTATCATATTATATATGTGGTAAATCAAATATAGAATAATTATTAATTAGCAATAGTAACTGTATATCGAAGTTTTTCATACTATTTTGTTTATAACTTCATGTTCCTGTTTTGGTACGTTCCATTGACTGTTCCATTAAACGTTTGTCATAATCGCAGAAAATAAAGCCTTATTTTTACCGTGTGAGCAAAACATACGTGTATCTTATCTGTCGCCTTCCATACAAGATAAGACATGTCGGCGAGATGACCTTGTACTGTGCTTCTATTTATTACGAGCGTATCACGACCGATCGTATCTCACACGAGGGTGCGACACTCGACAGAATTCAAGCGAGCGATTTAACTCCAATGCAGCACTCTGACATATTTACATTGTAGAGAACATGCTTGAAATACGATCGTTGGCAGAAAGAAAGGCGGTACATAGAGTTGAGAAATGGATCTGCCCGAGATAGAACCATCAGTTAAATGACCTACTGTTGAGCTCTGTATGTGAATACGACAATATGTTGAATTGCTGGGCCAAAGCTTGCCGTCGTATTATTTTGGTTCTTGCATATATCATGGGACCTGCAAACGTCCATTACGAATTTTGTTAAGTGGCTGAATTAACCCGTGTATGGTGGTTGAAGCGAATGAGTCAGCCAGTTTAATTGGGGTTAGCTCCATGGCAACAGCCCGCGAGACAGTTGGAGGACGGTTGTCGGGTCTCTTTTGCCTCGTGATCAGGTGGTTGCATGATGAAAACATTAGGTGGTGTTGTGCGAAGTGGTCTTTCATTACCACGCGGACAGCCCGTTCCAAGGGCTGCGTGTAATCTGAGGAGCGTCGAGGGTCCAGTAAAGCTACAAGCTCGTTAAATGCTGCGTTAAAACCTTCTGAAATTTCCCAAGCTAGGCGCTTGCACCTCAGCACTGTTTAATGCTGGCTTTAAAATATGTTAATCGAAAGTGGGTTCAATGTCTTCCTTTTCATCTGTCGCAAACTAGGTCTTAAGTTTATACCGTTCATTACTAATATCATTGTTATGGCTTTATATCTCATTATTACATCATGTTATACCATAAGTTATATGTATATCGTATGATATGTAATTATATTGCATCATAATTATATCATGTCATGCGTTAAACCTATGGTTGGCGGTAAAAAGGGCGTAAGTCATAAATTGCATATTTTCAGTACAGCAAAAGCAAAGTTAGAAATTAAGAACAATACCATTATAGCGTATAAAATTTACTCCAAAATAATAAAAGAAAGGCTAAAACCTATAAGTGAAGCGATAATAGTGGAAGACCAAGCTGGCTTTCGGAAAGGAAGAACATATTTGTATTACAACAAATAATAGAAAAGCATAAAGAATTTAATAGAGAAACGCATTTAACATTTATTGATTATATTAAGGCGTTTGATAGAATAAACAGAAATGAATTATGGAGAATATTATATAATAGAGGTATTCCATTGCATCTAGTTGAAGTGATTAGAAACATATATATTAATTCTAAAATACAAATAGCTGGGGATACAGAGATAAGAGTAGAGGAAGTTAACTTAGGTTCGAGACAAGGCTGCAGTATGTTGCCGATTCTATATGGACGAAATATTAAGAAAATGGAATATAAAAATAAAGCACTATACACAGAATTTTATTGAATATAATTTCATAATGACGATGCTATTCGCTGACGATCAGGTAGTAATAGCAAATAATGAAAATAACCTACAGAGAGCAGTACATGAGTTATGGAAAATAAATAACTATAATATGGAGATATCTGTACATAAATCTCCTGTAAGATCTAAAATAGTAATAGGAAAGAGTATCATAGAGCAGGTAAATAAATTTAAATTTTTGGGCATTACCTTACAAATGAGATGACATTTTTGAGAAGCGTAATAATAATAATAATAATAATAATAATAATAATAATAGCAGATTACAGGAAAATAGAACATAAAAGAAACGAAGAAATAGGAGAATAACTTGAGATATATGAATTAAACAACAAAATAGAAGAATATAGGAATACATGGATGTCTCACATTTCAAGGATGCAGGAGGACAGCCTACCGTATAAGTTTTGGAAATATAAACCTCGGGGAAGAAGAGATATTGGAAGACCAGCCAAAAGATGGATGGGCCAATTTCAGTAGCTGCTACAGGAATCAATTTCCTAATGCATGAAGGATGATGATGATGATGATGATGATGATGATGACCATCATGATGGGCTAGTAATATAACGCTCTACTATTCCTCCTGAATCATTCTGTATATATAAATCACATCATTAGTTCATTACACATTTTTTTATCCAATTACTTTCCGTCTTTCCAGTTTCCTTGTCGCGTACAACGCCATGAAATTGTGATTGCTTTTTGAATTGTGTTTATAGACCAATCTGATTCTGTGGATACTTCTGCAGCACCGTGAATGATTGTGGTAAATGACACCTTCATAATTAGTATAATGAGGATCACATAAGTACAGTTCCCAAACAGCAAATATTTCCGTCTTGTCAGTGTTGTCAACTGTTACCAGATATCACCACATGTAGTAAAATCACGATCCTATGTACTGAATGACTTCTTTACCTTACCTTTATGTTGGAAGGTTATTCTAAATAGTTTCAATAATAATTTGTAATATATTTTCGTACGCGAACTACATATGAGAAAGGGAGGAAATGAATCACATGAAAAGTGTATTGCTATGTTCTATTTTTTTATTCCTTTATATATTATATCTATGTGTACTTATCTGACTATTCTTGAATTATAACTACAACACAACACATAAAATAAAATAAAATAACTATTATGTATTAATATTAATACTAATTAATTATTAATAAGTTCGAATTTCACTATCTTCCAGCAACCGACTCAGAAATCTAGTAGTATTTATATATTATATATTATTTATTTTATTTTTTTATTTTTATTTTTATTTTATTTTATCCCGGCGCCGGAGAGAATTTTTCTCCGTTCCATTACTCTTTCATCGTAGTAGTATTCAGTTTTCAAGAACGCCAGTACCAAGGGCGCTTACCACGGCTACGACAGTAATACCAACATAACAGTTACAAAAACACTACCAGTTGTAGTATTTGTCAGTACCGAAATTCGAAACGAAGTTGGCAAAAGAAAATTCAACCTTCAAACTAGAAAATCACCATAATCCACTAGCATATGTAGTAATGGGGGAAAAATTGTTAGGTTTCACCCTTACGGTATTAAGTTAGCTGGTCCGCAGTATACAGATAGCTAGCTGATTTTCTTTTTTTACAGCTCCTTACAAAAGAAAAGAGGGATTTTTTAAATTTTATTGGGTTATTTTACGACGCTGTATCAACATATAGGTTATTTAGCGTCTGAATGAAATGAAGGTGATAATGCCGGTGAAATGAGTCCGGGATCCAGCACCGAAAGATACCCAGCATTTGCTCGTATTGGGCTGAGGGAAAACCCCGGAAAAAAACCTCAACCAGGATTCGAACCCGGGCCACCTGGTTTCGCAGTCAGACGCGCTGACCGTTACTCCACAGGTGTGGACGAAAGAGGTATTGGATTATTCATTTACAACATTTGTGGAGTCCAGAAACGTGCTGTTAAAGATTGTGGACTGAGCATAGATTGTGATTTGTCTTTCTTTCTTCCGTGCGCACTTTATATTTCCATCTCTTTTTTTGTTCGCCAGCCGTCTTCTGCTATGATGAGAACTACAGCGTTTATTGTTTGGTATTGAAGTTGGTAATTTTTATATGAGCGACCTGACAACATTGTCAACTAGCTAATAAAATGCTTTTGAACGCGAAATAACCGTGACTTCAAAATTTAATGATGAATTACGTTTATTGTCGTCTGTATTTAGTACAAACATCCCCTGACGTTGAATGTAACAATGTTCCACCAGCTGCATGTAATGCGTGAAGTAGGGAATGCTGCTGAAGACATGATAAAAGTGTACACGCCGTTAAATGCCAACAATGAAAACAAATGTAAAGTTAATTTCCTTAAAACGAGAACTGTCTGCTGTACAAAAACGTCCATTTTAAGCTCTAATAAAGCCGTGGTTGGCATGAGATGAAGATACGCCACGCCGCATCGTGTACCACACATATTTTAATTCTCAGATGTAACTCATTTATCTTGTCCATCTTAATTCCGATATTCTTCCCCTCCTCCCGACCTTCCTATTGCTTCAAGATTTTTAAATGACTTCTTCTTTTTATTGTTGTTTGATGTTCAGTTACACAATACAAACAAGCTCTATAAAAAGGAAAGGGAACTGGAGATCAAACACCAAGTCTTTCCCTCACCCCGCTCCTCTATATGATCCACATTCACTAGTAAATGACAAAAAAACCGGCATGTCGGTTATAGCGAGCAGAGTCCGTCGTTATTGTAGGAATTGCTGCACGTGTTGCATGATGAAGCAAGACGACGTCTCTGCCATCTGTCCGTCTTCTAGTCAATTAACAGTTAATTACAGATACACAAATATTTAGGTGATAAAACCTTCCTCCTTGTCGCGAAATGATTTTTAGTTTAGAGTTTAGGCTTAATTAAATGAAGCAACAAATCTGCATGGGTGATTGTGGTGAAAAGTTAGTTTGGAGCTGACACAGGGCCCCATTGATTTGTATTTGTGAGTCTGCACGAGCGAGCGTGTGTAAACGACAGACTGTCTTGTGTATCAATGCCCTCAGCATGCTTTTGTTTATATTCATAGGATAAATCTTGTTTTCAAGAGTAGGCTTT